>NC_080185.1:28186479-28486479 GCF_950295315.1 Erinaceus europaeus
ATGAAAAATGACATTGTTATCAAGATATAGAGAACTATACACATTGATTGTTGAATGGCTTCCAGAAGTTTTCTACTGAACTATTTTGGATTGTCTATATATAAAATATCATATCATCTGTAAGTGGTGGCAGTTTTATTTCTTTTCTTCTAATATGTACCCTTTTTATTCTTTTCTCTTGCCAAACTTATTTGGCTAGGACTTCAACGACTGTATTGAATAGTAACAGAACTTAAGAAACAAGAAAAGAAAAAGAAAAGAAAAGAAAAGAAAAGAAAAGAAAAGAAAAGAAAAGAAAAGAAAAGAAAAGGAAAGGAAAGGGAAGGGAAGGGAAGGGAAGGGAAGGGAAGGGAAGGAAAGGAAAGGAAAGGAAAGGAAAGGAAAGGAAAGGAAAGGAAAGGAAAGGAAAGGAAAGGAAAGGAAAGGAAAGGAAAGGAAAGGAAAGGAAAGGAAAGGAAAGGAAAGGAAAGGAAAGGAAAGGAAAGGAAAGGAAATTTCAAGACAAGGCTTGGATTGAGTATTGCATCAAGGCAAAATCTTCGATAAAGGAGAAGATAAGAGAAGGTGGAAAGGGCATTGAGGTTCCAGTACAAAATGGTGGAAAAGAACTTAATTTTGGAATGGAAGTGTTTTGCAGACACTTATCACATAGAAATTTTAAAAAATGCACCTCTGTGTCAACAACTATAATGTAAACCATTATTCCCCCAGTAAAGTGATCTGGTGGAGGGAAAGCTTTGATCTCCAGAAGCACTTACACTGGAGCTGAGCAGTGCTCCTCTCTCTCTCTCTCTCTCTCTCTCTCTCTCTCTCACACACACACACACACACACACACACACAATAAACTAATATATCTAAAGAATAAACTCTAAGGGTAATACTCTTTTTTCTACTTGAATGACTTAATTAATGGCACTCCTTTCATTAAGTTGTGAAGGTTAGAATACAAATAATGTTTGGAATAAAAGATCATGATTTCACTTTTAATATGAATGTGAAATGTTTGAGATGTGAAGATACTTAGCAGACATTTCGGTAAATGACCTTGACCGTAAAGTTCTGGTCTAGAGCTTTAGTTACTACTTGACAATGTGTAGATGATATCTGAGTACAGGTAATGGAGGGACTTCTGCTTCATAGTCAGAATGAATAATCATTCTTATCCCCAAAAACGTACCACACACACACACACACACACACACACACACACACACACACACACACACGACTAATCTAATGGAGCAGTATGATCCCATAGTTATACATAGAACACTCAAACTAAAATGGCAGTATTGATTTTCTTTTCACATCTAATGGGGATATTTTTTTTAAAAATCAAATTATTGACAGCACAGAAGGCCTCAGCAAGTTTACAAAGACGGAGATTATTCATAGTACTTTAGAAGATGTAAACTGAAAAGCAATATCAAAATGATAAAAAATAGTATACAACATGATGTTAGATAAACAGTGGATCAAAGATCAAGTCTCAGATAAAAGTAGAATATCTCAAAATGTAAAGACCTGGATATTAAACTGGAGTCAATAAAATACAAAAGAAAATATTAGTAGGATACACCACTATGTTGGTCTCAGAGATGACTGCCAGTTCTTGAGTCAAGTGGTAATGAAAACAAAAGCAAAAATAGGCAAATGGGGAGCAGGTTATGCTGCACCTAGTAGAGTACACACACTACCATGCATGAGGACCAGAGTTCAACCCCCCAATCCCTACCCACATTGGGGGAAACCTCATCAGTGGAAAGGTAGTACTATTGGTGTCTCTCTTCCTTCCTATCTTCCCTTTGCTTCTCAATTTCTATCTCTATCAAAAAAAATGGCTGATGGGAGCAGTGATTTCCTTGTGCAAGCACAGAACCACAACTATAACTCTGGTTGAGATATATGTTAAAATAAACAAATGGTGTTGTAAAAGGGGTTGGTTGGGGGCTTCTGTGAATTAAAGGATTCAAAAATCCTTCAAAAAGTGGGGAGTTGGGAACTGGTTTAAACAATACAAGGTTTATTAGGGTAAAACAGGTAAAAGGTAAAATAAGCACTTATCATCAAGGGTTAAGAGTACGTTAGGTCCATAATGTCTGAGTATAGTTATCAAAAGTTTAGTCCCATAAGATAAACAATTGTCAGCTCTGGTAAAGGTTGCTCATGGCTGTAGAGGGGTCTAAAAGTTTACCAGCTAGCAGAGTCACATGTGTTCAGTTCCCAGGAGGAGTAGCCATGGGAGATACCTGGCGCACCTCAGCCAAGATGCTTCTAACCAGGAGAAGTTGCAGCAGCCAAAGAGAACAATCTGCTCAAAGTCCCTTGCTTTTATACATTCCCTTCTCTGAAGCACCTCCTCAGGGTGAGGTCATTTGTATGCTAATAGTCCCAAACTCCTGTTGGGGTCACAACAAAATGGGATTATGTCACACTGAAAAGTTTCTTTATAGAGAAATAAACCATTCTTTAAAGAACGCATACCATACTAAATGGGATAAAGTAGTTGGGCAGAAACAAGTGCTGTCAAGGAATGGTAAGAAAAAGAAAAAAAAAAGAACACGGCTACATTATTGATAAGAATGCAAATTAGTTCGACCTCTGTGTACAAGAGTCTGGAGAGTCCTCAAAACACTAATAGTACAGGGCAGGAAACCTAGTTGATCGTACACATTATAGTGTACGAAGACCGAGGTTCAGTGTCCCAGCTTATTGTCATAAGCTGTGAAACAGCACTGGAGGTTTCTCTTTCTCTCCATCTCTAGCTCTCCTTCCTGTTGGGTAGTTGCCATCTCCCCCTGGCTTCTGCTTAACCATATGCCTATATAGGGATTTTACTGATCCAAAGCTTTGGTCTATTTACATAAATCACTTTTACATAAAGCACTCCAGGGCATTGGTGGTTCTATGATAGGATTCTCTCCTGCTCCACCCCCTCCTTGTCACACACTGATCCCTTCTTTGTCACACTCTGATTTTCACCAGTCACTTTTCTCTCCACCCTCTCTATATCACATCCTGTTTCCACCCTACTTGGAGAGTATAAAAACAGCTGCTCTTCTGATTAAAGACACTTGGAAATTGCTTTCCGGCTCCAAGAGTTCCAGAGTGTATCTCCTGCGGAAGTTGGTGCAGCATGAGTTCCTGATCCCTCTCCCACACAGCAGCCTAGATCAGCTCCAGTTGAGTTCTCTCCAACCCAGAGAGCACTAGCTCGGGAAGAAGTACCATCAGGCTATCCCGGCATCTGGCGCCCGAACAGGGCCTTAAGGTTTTTCATTATATGGATGATGTGTTAATATGGGGAGAATTAGATACAGATCTCTCCGCCCTACGTGATTTTCTAATCCCTGCCTTAAAGAGAAGTGGACTTAATGTAGCTCCTGAGAAGATACAGCTAATCCCTCCAATATCTTTCTTAGGCTCAGAGATTTCCCTAACGCAGATTCGTCCTTTAAAACCTTGTGTTACTTTTCCTTCTAATCTCACTCTTGCTTCTTTACAAAGTTTTCTTGGAAATTTGAATTGGCTTAGGCAGTATCTTTATCTGCCTACGAGCTGCCTGCAACCACTGTTCGATCTGTTAAAAGGAAACAAACAGCCCTCCTCAAAGCATATGTTAACCCCCGAAGCATCCTTGGCTCTGGAAAAAGTTAACCAGGCTCTCCAGGACATGCACCTCGTTCGATTCTCCCCCTCCTCTCCAGTAAATCTTCTAATCCTTAACTCCACCCCCACGGTAGTGGGGGCATTGTGGCAGAAACATGGCGTTCTCGAATGGCTTCATACGCCAGTAGGTGGAGCTCCAAGACTCCTTACCGAGATTGATGCCTTAGCATTTATGGTTCGCCAAGGAAGAAACAGATCGGTTCAGGTCTTAGGAAGGGAACCAGATTCAATCATTCTTCCCTTTTCTCTCACTGATACAGAATGGCTCATATGCCACCATTCTCATTTTGCCATAAGTTTAATGGGTTTTCCAGGACAATTAGATAATCATTTTCCCTCCAATAATTTGATAGCTTCTTTACCTCTGTTGCCTCTACTAGTACCTAAACTTTTCTCTCGAGATCCCATCCCCTCTGCTCCTACAGTGTTCACTGATGGTGGAAAAAAGGGAGCTGCTGCCCTTATATATTATCCAGACCAGCAATACCCCAAACCTCTCTTTACTGAACTTCCTGATAATTCCCCTCAGTACAAAGAACTTTATGCTGTTTTCCTTGCATTAAAAGCTGTACCAGAATCCTTCAACCTTTTTTCTGACAGTGTGTATACTGTTAACTTACTTCCATGGCTTGCTCGATCTTATGTAAGAATTGATGACAACCCACTTTCTCCTCTTTTAATTCAAATTGCCTCTATGCTCTGTTCTCGAACCCATCCACTGTATGTTCAGCACCTACGTTCCCACAGCCCTCTTCCTGGTCCCCTGTCCGAAGGGAATGCTGCAGCTGACCGCCTTGCCTCCACAGGAATTCTCCTAGCCTCTGTCTCTAATCCTGCTGACTTTCATTCCCTAACCCATGTTAATCTTAAAGGGCTTCGAGCTCGATTTCCTGATATTCCTCTGCCACAGTTAAAACGTATTCTTGCTACATGTTCCTCCTGTGCAGGTCTAATCAAAACACCTGCTATTCAGACTCTGGGGGTTAATCCTCGAGGTTTAAAAGCCAACGCTCTTTGGCAAATTGATGTTACCCACATACCTAACTTTGGCAAACAAAAATATGTGTTCGTCTCAATTGATACCTTCTCTAAGTTTATGTGGGCTACAGCTCAAACTGGAGAAAACTCAAAAAAGCTTATAAGCCATATGCTCTCCTGTTTTGCTGTAATGGGCTTACCTCTTCAACTTAAAACGGACCTGCTTTTACCAGCAAACAATTTAAAGATTTTTGTTCCCTCTGGAACATTACTCATACTACAGGCATTCCGTATAATCCACAGGGACAAGGCATTGTTGAGAGGGCCCATCAAACTCTTAAGGCTCAATTAAATAAAGAAAAAGGGGAAATGTACCCCCCTAATATCCAGCTGGCAAAAGCCTTAACTACATTAAATCTCTTTAATATTTACAAAAACTCAGACCAACCTCCTATAATTCTTCATTGGCAAACACCACCCACCCTCCCAGCTATTAAAGTCAAATGGAAAGACCCACTTGATAAAATTTGGAAAGGACCTGACCCCCTGTTGACTATGGGGAGGGGTTTCGCATGTATTTTTCCACAAAATTACTCCAAGCCTGTTTGGGTTCCTGCCCGCCATGTCCGGCAATACCCACATGATGGCGCTGATATCCCTGAAGAACAAGAAACACTGCAAGAAGACTGGCTGCAAGAGGACTGGCTACAGGATGCACCCCAGGATCCATAATACAGCATGGCAGAATCAAAAAAAAAATCTGATTCACAGAACTCTCCCCCCCCCGAATGAATGTCTTATGCTATGACTGGCCAGTTGTGTTTTGTGAGTGAGTGAAAAAAAAAATTGAGTGAGTTGAGTGACCAAAATTTTTGTATGACCCATTGTGCTCAGAGTACTCTGAAAGTTAACTGACTTTATATCAAATGGCTGGACGCAGCCATGGTTTCTGGAGACGTCCAGAAACAGTCCAAAAATTGTTCATTCCCCCTTTTGATTTCTTTTTTAAGTCTTGATATCAATATGAAATGTTTAGTCTTAAACTGTGTGAGTAAAGATGGTTCAACTATGACAGTAGTTCTAAATTCACATTTGAAATGATATATCTTATTTACAAGTTTTTCTCCTCCTGTGTGTTATAAACTATATGTTTAATATGCGTGTTTCAAGTTTGGTAAACATTAACTTAACAGTTAAATTGTAACTTCGAAGTTACATTTTTACTAGAAGAGGTAAAATCAATTCATTTAAGTAACTGAGTGTTTAAGGTAAAACTCTAAATATTCAATGTGACAATTCATCATCTCCTAAGTTAAAATACAGATTCTCTATACAGGACATTTTTGGAGGGCCCCCAAAAATGTCCTGTAAGCTATCTTGTGGAAATTAATCCACAACAAATTTGGCATCAATCTGATATTGTAAATGTACCAAAAAAAAATTGTCACTAAAATGTGTTAACTCTAGTAACCTGAGTTTGCTTAAAAACCCAATGTAAAAATAGTCAAGAATCAATATATGTAACTTAAACTCGGTATGAAAACTTTGCTATATAAAGACTGCTACATGAGGTCACGTAAGATGACCTTTACACAAAATTATAAAGATACCTAAACCAGTTATAATCATTGAGTTATCAATTGTAGTAAACTTCTAATTTGTTACAAAGTTTTTTCATAAGTAATTGACTACAGCTATGACAAGCCTTCGCATAAAGAAGCATCTGCTCATATAGAATCCCCAGAAATCCATCTTGGACCCCTGACCTCTGACATCACCCACAATTACAGCCATCCCCAGAAACCCATGATGTGACCTGACACGATCTGGAGAACCTGATTCACAGACTCCAAAGGACAAGACTTTCCTACTGCCTTTCTCTCAACCATCGGTGTCTGCTCTTCCTGCTTCTGTTTCGCCCATCATGTTTTGGCGGTTCCAGGTCACTCTCTACAGAGAAGAAAAGTTCCGGTGGCCGTCCTCCTCCATCAAGATAGACGTGTGGCATTTATTTCCTGGCCGTTGACATTGGACTGATGCTTCTATAGAACTTGCTGGACACTCCTTTTATACTGCTGGACTTCTTGAAGAATGACTGTAGCAGTTCATAGAACTTACCGCCAGCTGACTCGGGATTTTGCAATGCCAGATCACCCCTCTAGCCCCTCGGCTTATCAGGCCCCCACTCCTCCACCCATCAGGCTCACTCTGTCTCTTGCTACTCTTACTTATCCCTCCCTGTCTTGTGCTAGTTATTTTTGAAGACACTTACATACTATCATTCTGCTTTCTTCCCAACAGGTTTCCGTTCACCCCTACACTGCTATTCCCCTGACAGAGATGAAGCCTTTTACAGACATTGACCCAGTTATATATGGCCATTAAGTAAGAGGAAGATGTTGGGGAATTGTGAGGATATGGTTGAGCTTGGAAGGGCTTGAGCCTGAGGGGTGTGTCAATCCTGTTAGTCTCTCTCTCCACGGAGAGGTTGAGCAAGGAGGGACAGTAGAACCCCAAAAAAGGTTTGCCTCTTATCAGTCTCCCTGCCTCACAAAGTGCCCCGCACTCCTGATACTATGGCAAAAAGTTAAAAAGAAAGGGGGAGATGTTGGGTAGTTGCCATCTCCCCCTGGCTTCTGCTTAACCATATGCCTATATAGGGATTTTACTGATCCAAAGCTTTGGTCTATTTACATAAATCACTTTTACATAAAGCACTCCAGGGCATTGGTGGTTCTATGATAGGATTCTCTCCTGCTCCACCCCCTTCTTGTCACACACTGATCCTTTCTTTGTCACACTCTGATTTTCACCAGTCACTTTTCTCTCCACCCTCTCTATATCACATCCTGTTTCCACCCTACTTGGAGAGTATAAAAACAGCTGCTCTTCTGATTAAAGACACTTGGAAATTGCTTTCCGGCTCCGAGAGTTCCAGAGTGTATCTCCTGCGGAAGTTGGTGCAGCATGAGTTCCTGATCCCTCTCCCACACAGCAGCCTAGATCAGCTCCAGTTGAGTTCTCTCCAACCCAGAGAGCACTAGCTCGGGAAGAAGTACCCTCAGGCTATCCCGGCACCTTCCCATCTTAGTTTCTCTGTCTCTATGCAAAACAAATTAATAAATATAAAAATATGAAAAAAGAGCCTACCATAGGATCTGGAAATTCCTCACCTAGGTAAAAGCCCAATGAATACAAAGCAAATACTTGAAGATATCTATGCACACCCAAGTGTATTATTGACTGTGATTGTATACCATTTGTAATAGCTTATATTTTGAAGAAACACAAATATGCCTAATGACAGATAAGTGGTTAAGGAAGTTGTGGTCTCTCTCTCTCTCTCTCTCTCTCTCTCTCTCACACACACACACACACACACACACAAATACATATGAATTCTACTTATCTGGAAGAAGTGATGAGGTTTATCTCTTTTTCTATAACTTGGATAGAACTTGAAGGAATCAGATTAAGTTAAATAAGCCAAAATAAGAAGGACAAATATTAGATGACCTCATTCATAGGTGGGGTTGAAGAAACAAATAAAAAGAAATACAGGGTGAAACTTAGCTAACGGTGGTATATTATGACTTACCCAAGGACTCTAAAGGTGGTAGGCAAAAGGGAGTTAAAAGGATTAAAAGAGCACACTGTCAGTGGTGGAAGAAGACAAGTTAGTGTAGAGTGTGATATGCTGACACTTGACAACATGAATAGACTTGCAAATCACTTTTTCCCAATAAAATAACCTACTGAAAATATCTGCACTCTGTGCACGCATGCACGTACATGCACACACACACACACACACACACACATCACCATCATGTATAAGAGTTCATTATCTTTGATTATCAGAGAAATGAAAATCAAGAAACAATGATACACCATTTCACTCTTGTGAGAATTACCTACATCAATAAGAACAGAAATAAGCATTAATGAAATAAGTATGTGGTGAAAAAGAAACACTCCTCAAAATATTTAAATAGACTTACCATATGATCTGGTCATTTCTTTTCTAGACATCTGTCTAAAGCACACAAAACACTTATCTGAAGAATTATATACACGTCTCTGTTCACTGCTGCACTGTATACAAAAGCCAAAATATGGAAACTACCCATATTTGCAGACAGACTAATAATAAAAATTATCTGATATATACACACACAGTGGAATATTATTTAGCTGTAAGAAAACATTTGATTTTGCCTTTAATCACAACATGAATGGAGAAGGACAAAGTCATTGGGTATTAGAAATAAGTAAAACATTTTATTATGACTTGCAGCCACCAAGTTGCAGATGCTACTTTTATTTCATTCTGATTTCCCTGGGGAGATGACCTCACCAATGCATCCCAAAGTTTCACCTTTTCAGAGTCCTACCCCACTAGAGCAAGATAGGAACAGGCTGGAGTTAGGGATCAAAATGCTCCCACCCAAGTCCAGTGGATAAACAGTTACAGAAGCCAAAACTCCCATCTTCTGTACCCCAAAAGTAATTTTGGGCCATACTCCCAAAGGGATAAAGAATAGGGAAGTTTCCAATAGAGAGGAGGTAACATGGAACTCTGGTGGTAGAGACTTTATAGAATACACCACTGTTTTCTTACAGTCCTGTTATTCATTATTAAATCACTAATAAAAAAAGAAAATTTTAATTGTGCCCCTCTTATGTTATGGCCTTGTCAATACCTTTTATAAATAAATAAAAAAATTATAGTATATATTCACAATACAATAAAAAAGAAATTTTATGATTGTATTAAGTATCATAATAAGATCGATGCCAGAACTAGTGGCTATTTGTTAGATATAAATACTGAAGTACTAATGGATACAATGATGGGATATGGTATCTGCTTCAAAACAGAGCAAAAAGGGAGAATGAGTGACTTGAAACAAAATGGATAAAGTCAATAATTGCTGAAAGTGAATAATGAGAATGTATGATTATCTTCTTTTATTTACATGTTTGAAAGTTAAAAAAAAAACTTTTGAAAAGTAAGACCCATCCATGACATCATCTCCCCAGATAACAACTTAGGTCCACCTGCATATCAGAGGTCAGGCTCAGGAAAAAACTTGTATAGTCATGGGTCCTTTGGAATATTACTAAGATAGGCATACTACCTATTTCCAAAACAGAGACCCCAAACCTTCATCTGCAATATTCTAGCCTGTAGGTTCATGATTAGTCAACAATTTGTTTGGCTCTATATGTTCTCTTTTTTCAGCCACCAGTTTCCAGATGCTACCATGATGTCAACCGGACTTCCCTGGACAGATGACCCCACCAATGTGTCCTGGAGGCCTGCTTCCCTAGAGCTCTGCCCCACTAGGATTGACCTGCCAGTGCCCATGTTCTGCTTGGAAGCAATTAAAGAAGCCTGGCCTTCCACTTTCTGAACCCCATAATGACCCTGGGTCCATATTCCCAAAGGGTTACAGAATAGGAAAGCTATCAGGGGAGAGGATGGGACACGGAGATCTGATGGTGGGAATTGTGTGGAATTGTACTCTTCTTATCCTATGTTTTTTGTCAGTTCCTCTCCTGGGATATATCCTAAGGACCCAAATACACCCATCCAAAAAGATCTGTGCATACCTATGTTAATGGTAGCACAATTTGTAATAGCCAAAACCTGGAATAAATTTTGGTGTGGGGGTGGGGCTGGGTGGTGGCTCAGCGGGTTAAGTCATAAGGCCACAAAGCACAAGGACCCAGCAAAGGATGCCAGTTCCAGCCCCCAGCTCCCCACCTGCAGAGGGATCGCTTCACAGGCGGGGAAGCAGGTCTGCAGGTGTCTTTCTCCCTCCTCTGTCTTACCTTCCTATTTCCATTTCTTTCTGTCCTATCAAACAACAACGACAGTAATAATAACAGCAGTGATAAACAACAAAGGCAACAAAAAAGAAAACATAGCTTCCGTGAGCAGTGGATTCCTAGTGCAATAACCCTGAAGGCAAAAAAAAAAAATTAAGGGGTCGGGAGGTAGTGCAGCGGTTATGGATCGACCTTCCCGTGGTGCATCCCGTGAGTACCCATTCATTGGGGAAACTGACGATCCTTCCTAGCCGACTGAATCCACATGGATCCCAGTCACTTTCAAAGCCAGCAACAAGCAGCTCCTGCCAGCTTTCAAGCTGTTGGTCCTGCTCTTCGAGTCCTCCAACTTAATGTTGAGGGGCTGTCCTTTGCCAAACGCGTTCTTCTTCAAAATTCTGAAACAAAATTTATTTGCAAACAGAGGGATTGGGAGTATAGAAAAGGGAGGATTCAGTGGACTGGGTGGAAGGGGGAGACTGACATCTCAGTGGTAACTATGATGCAGCAACACACATTTTGAAGAGGAAGGAAATGATTTGAATAAAACAAATAATCTTGTAAAGCAACATTTCCCTCAATGATGGACTCATTTTTGTTGGAGAGTGGGACCCACTGTCCCGGAAAGTCCAGGCCGTTGTTTCCATGAGATCCAAGTGGGTTGACCCCCAACTCTCCCTTCCAGTTGAGGCAAGGGCAGGTTCCCCTGACCTTCTGAACTAATGATGGATGGCATCTCTGGAATGAGGGCTACCTTTCTGCACATGCCTCTCCTCTCCCCTTAAAACAAAAGCCACCACTGCACCACTGCCCTGCCACCATGCCCACCATTGGCACTGTGTTGCTCTGTGTTATGGTTAATGGTTACCTCAACCTTCCCCCCAAGTTATGGATACATTTATCTGCTTTTTCTTTCAATAAATGAATTGTCCCACTGAGGCTTTCCCAGATCTGACTGCCCTGTCTCTCTGCACACTTTGCCGTTGACATGTGGAGCTACTCCAGGACTCCCAGGGGGCCACTCTGACCCTCACCACAGCAGACCAGGGAGGAGGGTCCCCAGAGCAAGCCCATGCATTTTAGAAAATGTTATTATTATATAAATAACATATACATTAATCTAATATATATATATATATCCCTCATGTTAAATTTGAAAAAGGATTGAAAATAAATTTTAACTTTACATTTTAGAAAGGTAGAAAACTATAAAGCATAACACAAGTATATTATAAGAAAGGAAATAGCAAAGTTTAATAACTTTGTATAAAACTGTAAACCAGTATAATACAAAATAGAAAATGCAAAAGGAGAAAAGCTTTTTACTTTGAAGAACTGAATAAAATGTATACTTGTCTAGAAAGACTGATCAAAAAAAGCAGAAAGCAGAAATCAAATAAGCAAAGTATGAGCAAATAAGTTTGAAATTTTGAAGGATAAAAACAAATTGCTTGAAAGTATGATTTACCAAACCTGAAAGAATAATGTATAGATCAAATGAATAGTTCAATACTTATTAAACATTTACTCTGTTATATAAAGTCTTCCCATAAATAAAACTCTAGACTCCATATTTAAGAAAAAGATAATCATTTATAAAGTTTATATACTGATTTAAACAATAAAGACATCCCAACTCTTTTTTATAAGTCAGCATAATTGGGATTCCAAAACAGACAAGGACACTGAAAGAAAAACGAATTGCAGAAGCTGCTCATTAATATAAATAAAAAAAGTCCTTACCAAAAATTTAATGTTTCAAATCTAGCAGTAAATAAAACAATAAGTAATATCACTAATAGTTGATAGTCATCAGGCTATGCAGGGGTTGATTAAATTAAAAATTATTCAGTACAATTAATCATATTAACAAGATTAAAAAGAGGAAAATCAATACAGTATTAACAAATACAGAAATGGTATTTGACAAAATTCTAAACCTGATCATGGTAAAAACATATCTTTAGCCTACCTGCATGTTAGCTGTAGGGTTCAGGCAAAAATAAGTAAAGTCATGGGCCCCTTGGAATATACCTAAAATAGATCTACTAGCCTTTTCCAAAATGGAGACCAAACTTCATCTGCTATATTACTACTTTTAGATCCCTCATTATTAAATAAATTTCTCTGCTTTATATATTAATGTTTTTTAAAAACTATTTATTTATACCCTTTTGTTGCCCTTGTTGTTTTATTGTTATAGTTATTATTAATATCACTGTTGTTGGATAGGACAGAGAGAAATGGAGAGAGGAGGGGAAGACAGAGAAGGGGAGAGAAAGACACCTGCAGACCTTCTTCACCACTAGTGAACTGACTCCCCTGCAGGTGGGGAGCCGGGGGCTCGAACCAGGATCCTTATGCCAGTTCTTGCACTTCGTGCCACGTGTGCTTAACCTACTGTGCTACCACCCAACTCCCTATCTTAAGGCTTTTTCAGCCACCAAGTTGCTGAGGCTACTATGACACCAGCCTTACTTCACTGGACATATGACCTCACCAATATACTCAGGAACCCCACCTCTCCAGAGCCCTGTCCTACTAGGGAAAGATAGAAACATGCTGGGAGTATGGATTGACCTGCTGATGCCCAGGCATAGTGGAGAAGCAATTACAGAAGCCAGACCTTCCACCTTTTACACCCCATAATGACCCTAAATCCCTGCTTCCAGAGGAATAAAGAATAGGAAAGCTTCCAATGGAGAAGTTAAGATGAGGGTACTCTGGTGGTGGGAATTGTGTGGAATTGTACCCTCTTTATCCTATGGTCTTGTTGATTATTATTAAATCAATAAAAATATCAAAACAGGAACAAAAGAGATCTTGCTCGTTCTAAAAATTGCATTCATTTTTTTAAACAAACAACACATTCAAAGCTTAAAATTAAATATATTATCATACTGGTATAAAACAAAAAGAATAATTTTTACTATCACTTCTAATAAAATTAGTACTATAAGTTCAAACCAGCACAAGAAAACAGACCAAAAAAAGAAAGTAAAGCCATAAAGATTAGAAAGGTTAAAATACAATTTTCATTATTTGCTGACAAGAAGATTGGGAGCATAATGGGTCCAAGGAATTTACAACCTATTAGACAAAAATTTGTCTAATAGGTTGACAAAAATGAGACAAAAATTTAACAAATAAAGATACAAAAATCAATTTGATTTTAGCAACAAGCATTTAAGTTGAAAAAAATTAACAACATGATAATAGAGGTTATACATCCACTTTGTTAGGCTACTGTCCCCAGTTATCAATCACTAATCTAGATGTTGCCATGGATGTGTTTTGTAGATGTGATATACATCTATAATCAGTTGACTTAAGTAAAGGAGATTTTTTAAAAAAAAATATGGGTGGACCTGACTGAATCTATTGGGAGATCAGAACTGAGTTTCCTCTGAGGAAGATATGGTTCATGTACCAGACTGGCATTCTCACTTTGCTCATGAATGTTTTGTGAGAGGAATTCTTTCATCTGAAATAAATAAACATTTTAAAAGAATAATTTCAATGAATTGGTGGAATTTTTCTAGAAAGTCAAGCTTGATTTGAATTTCAAAACTGAATTCAGGGCAACCATATTATAAATGAAGTTTATAATTATGGAATAAAGGATATAGAAAGGTAAAAGAACCTATAACCATGTGAATGACATGAAAGCAATGGGAAAGGAAGGCCTTGAACTATATCTGTGTTGCATGTGTAAGTGTATGTGTGGGCAAATACAGGTACACACAAGGAAGTGAGAAACACTGGAAATAAGGGCAGAGGTAGATAGCATAATGGTTATGAAAAGAGATTCTCATGCCTAAAGCTCCAAGGTGCCAAGTTTAATCCCTCACACTACCATAAGCCAGAGCTGAGCAGTGCTCTGGTAAAGAAAAAAAATCACTGGAAACAGTAACTGAATGGGTAAATATATATGATGTATTTCTTATTAATTTTCAATTTCTAAAAGCTTACTCTTTAAACAAAAACAATGGCAATGTATCTTGGGCTTTTGTTCATTAGATGTTAATTATATTACATTTGCATAAATGTCAGCAGATATAAAATGGCTATACACTATTTTAAGATTTGTTTACTATGTGGTAGAAAATATAGTTCCCAAGATCTCATTTTCTCTAGTTTTATGTACTATATAATCTCCTAACCTTGAGTGTGGGTGGGACATATGACTCGCTTCTAGCCAATAAAATATGATAAGGTTAATGGAATGAGACAAATGTGATGAAATGCCACTGACATCATTACATTATTTTATAAAATGCCCTGTCAAAAAATAAAAGAAAATAAAATAAACGGTTCTGTCTTAGAAGACTTCTGATTGTCTTGAAAAAAACTGTTATGAGCAGCTTATAGAAATCACCACATGGTAAAAAAAAAAAAAAAAAAAAAAAAAAAACTAACAAGAACCTTCAGGAGCTGAGGATATATCCAGCTATTAACCAATAAGAAACAAAAATATTCAGCCATTTAATTGCAAATAAGTGAATTCTTCAATAAAATTAGTTATTCTGAAAACAGATTCTTCCCTTATGTATTCTTCATATATAGTCCAGCCAATACATTGATTACAGTTTTATGTAATCCAAAACATATGATTCAGCTAAGTCATACCCTGATTCCTGATTTACAGATATTTTGAGATAATATGTGTTGTTGGGGGTGTGCTGGAGAGATAGCATAAAGGTTATGCAAAACACTTTCATGTCCGAGGTCCCAAGTAACATCCCCAGAATCAGTATAAACCAGAGCTTAGCAGAGCAGTTTTCTCTCTCTCTCTCTCCCACTCCTCTCTCCCTCTCTCTCTCTCTCTTAGTGTGTGTGTGTGTGTGTGCATTTCTGTAGTTATTTTATTAAAATAAATGAATAAATAATAAAATAAAGGGGGTCAAACTGGGGAAGATAACAATGGTTATGCAAAAATACTTTCACACACAAGACTCTGAGGTCACAGGTTCAATCCTCAGCACCACCATAAACCAGAGTTTAGCACACATATACATATATGTATATACATATATACATATCTCACATATACACATATACATATCTCACATATACATATCTTTCTCACTTAAAAATATTTTAAATAAAATTAAAACAAATGTGTGTTGCTTTATCTTGTTGTACAGGAGTTTGCTTCAATAAGAAAAGAAAAATAAGAGGTATACAGGCTCCAAAGAAATTAAGATGATTTAGTCTATGGCCATACCACCCTGAACACGCCCGATCTCTTCTGATCTTGGAAGCTAAGCAAGGTCGGGCCTGGTTGGTACTTGGATGGGAGAAATTAAGATGATTTGGTGGGCAGGCAGTGGTGCATACATATAACCATGCTTAAGAATCTGGGTTCTAGCCCCTGCTTCCCACCTGCAAAAAAAAAAAAAAAAAAAAAAACGGAAATAATGGCCACTAGGAGCCGTGGATTTGTAGTGCCAGCACTGAGACACCAGCAATAACCCTGCGGAAAAGGAAGAAAAGAAGCAATGAAAGAAGGAAGGGAGGGAGGGAAGGAGGGAGAGAGAGAGGGAGGAAGATGATTCTATTCAGATACCATAATCATAGATGTAGAAAATCCATTGGGGACTTCAGGGAGGCATGATTTATGGAGTAGCTGTGACCAGACCTTCACTCTCCCTGAAATAACTATTGTACACAACAAGAGATTGAATTGGATACATAGTCTACAGATGAAAAAAAAATCCACAGCTTCAGGTGGGTGCCGGCGCCTGTGGTTGGGGAAACAGGGAAATGGTTTGGAGGATAGCTGAAACCAGAGCTCTGGGCAAAAGGCTTTCAGCATCAACCTGTGCCATCTTGGACAGTAACACAGTTATCAGACTTCCCAGAAGAAAATAAATTGGAGCTTAAAACCTCTCAATCTTTGACTCATGGTTATTATTATTATTATTATTATTATTATTATTATTATTATTATTATTAGTGTGTTCTTTTGTTTTTTCTCAGTCTGACTTTAAGACAAACACATAGAACAGCCCACAAGAGAGCCCAAAACACCCATCCCCCCCACCCAGCTCTGTAGATTATACAAATAAGTGGACGGAAAAGACCACAACAGCATCACCTGCTGGCCAACAATAGCCAACACCATACATGCGAAAACAAAGAGGTAGACAGCTAAATAATATGCCTCAAATAGAGAGAAGCAAATCAAATGAAATCCAAGAAGTTCCAGATGCAGAGAGATTCTCAGAGACAAACTAAGGACAGCTTATGAGAACTCTAAAAGAATTTAAGCAAGAGTTGAAAGAGCATTTTACTTTGGAATTAAGACACACAAAAGAGGGATTTGATAAGAAGCTACAAAGCATGGAAGAAGATCTTCAACTGAGTTCACTAAGCACTTAAGCAGCATGAAAGAAAATTTTCAAACAGACCTGGAAGGACTGAAAGACACTTTTAGTACAGTTCAAACTCAGGTAGAAGGCTTAGGAAATAGACTCACACATGCCGAAGAAAGAATTTCCAATATAGAAGACAAAAGCATCCCACTTTTTCAATTCAAAGACGAAGGAGGGGAAAGGTTTAGAAAGAATGAAGCTCCTCTCTGTGAAATTACAGACTCCATAAAAAAGTAAAATATACAAGTTATAGGGATACCTGAGGGCATAGACAGTATCAAAGGTCCAAAGGTAATTTTCAGAGAAATTTTAGATGAAAACTTACCTCACCTACTCAATCCTCACAGCATACCTATTTTGGAGGCAGATCGATCACCCAGGTGCACAAATCCAAAATGACCAACTACAGGGCATATTATTGTAAAATTATCAAAACTCAACAACAGTGAAAAATTTTTGCAGGCTTCTAGGGAAAGGAAAGGTGTTACATACAAAGGGAGTCGTCAGATTTTTCTTCACAAACCCTAGAGGTAAGAGGAGAGTGGAATGACATATTCAAGGCACTAAAAGAGAGGGAATTTCAGCCACAAATTTTGTATCCTGAAAAATTATCCTTCAAGTATGAGGGAGAAATAAAGATATTCCCAAATATTCAAAAACTAAAGGAATTTGCCACAATCAACACCACCTTACAAGAAATACTAAATGGTGTATTACAGGAAAAGGGGAAGCAAAGGAACATGTGTTCTCAGTGAGGTGAACAACAGTAGACTAGAAACAAAAACAGAATAAACTAGGAAAGAACAACAAGCAAATGGAGGGAATTAAAAGATGAAGCCCTATCAAATGTTTGTTAATCAAGATAAACTTAAAAAAATATTTTTCTAGACACACAATGCTACTTATTAGACACATGGTAACCACAAAACAAAACAAGGAAAAGAGATTTACAGAAAACATAAGAAAAATCAGTAAGGAATTCACCACAGAAACTCATCCACACAATAGGTCAGATAGAAAAAAATGGGCAAAAATTCAATGATTTAAAGTAAACTCAAAACAAAAATCAGAATGGACATAAATAAACCACATATATCAATAATCACCTTAAATGTTAATGGCCTAAATTCACCTGTCAAAAGACTTAGAGTAGCTAAATGGATTACAGAACAGGATCCATTCATTATGTCTTCAGGAAACACACATCAAAAGAAAAGATAAATGGAAACTGAATATAAGAGTGTTGGTATGCTTCTAAATTCTGCTTCTAAGACCCATTCTGTTGCATTGCTTGACGCTGTAATCTGTTTACATAATCATTGTTTTCAATGGTTTAATCCCCACTGGTTCACTATTTTCCTTCGCCTCACCCCCATCTTACATACTTCTTCTTCCTGACACTTCCTCCTCAGGAGACATAAAAGACAGGGCTTTCAAATGAAGAAAGATTAGATTAGATTAGATTGTTGAACTGCATCCCCGCTCATCAATAAAGATTGAACTGCATTCCCAGCTCAGGCATGAGTCCCCGGTCGTCTCTCTGAGGCCCTTGAAGCTAAACTAGCCCTGCATATGGTGCCTGAACAGGGACTGGCATAAGAGGTTGGGGAAAGATGTTCCAAACTAATAACTCACAAAAGAGGGCAGGGACAGCTATTTTATTCTCTGATAAAATAGACTTTCAGGCAAATAAAATAATCAAAGATAATGAAGGACATTACATAATGGTTAAAGGATCAATCCAACAAAAAGATATAACCATCATAAATATATATGCCCCCAACTTGGGAGTACTCAAATATATAAAACAAACACTTAATTAAATTCAAGGGAGACATTGATAGCAACACTAATAGTACAATAATAGTAGGAGATTTCAGCAAACCATTCACAGCAAGAGACAGAACATCTGGACAAAAAATCAATAGAAAAATTGTGAATTTAAAATAAACCATAAATGAAATGGACCTAATATATATATATATATATATATATATATATATATATATATATATAACTTTTCATCCCAAAAGTAATAGATACATATTCTTCTCAAGTACACATGGAACATTTACAAGGATTGACCATATGCTGGGCCACAAAGACAGTCTAAACAAATATGTATTAAAATAATTAAATGCATCCTCTCAGACCATGAAGGCATGAAACGAGAAATCAACCAAAAAAGGAAATGAAAGTTCCCCAAAGCCTGGAGACTACACAATATGCTGCTGAACAATAAATGGGTCATTGAAGAGATCAAAAAAGAAATTAAGCATTA
Organism: Erinaceus europaeus; assembly: GCF_950295315.1. NCBI lineage: Eukaryota > Metazoa > Chordata > Mammalia > Eulipotyphla > Erinaceidae > Erinaceus > Erinaceus europaeus. The sequence continues at coordinate 28,205,622 of NC_080185.1, forward strand.
TCTTGATACCAATGTAAATAAAGAAACCAGTTACCAGACCCCATGAGATGCAGAAAAGCAGTGCTGAGAGGGAAGTTCATAGCAATACAGGCCCACATTAATAAACAGGAGAAATCACTAGTAAACCATCTAACAACCCACCTCAGTTGACTAGAAGTGGAGCAACAAAAAGAACCAACAGTCAGCAGGAGACAGAAAATAGTCAAAATCAGAAAGGAAATAAATGAAATAGAAAACAAGAAGACCATTAGGAAGATTAATGAAACCAACAGCTGGTTCTTTGAAAGGATAAATAAAATAAATAAGCCTCTAGCTACAATCACCAAAAGAAAAAGAATGCTATGGTAAAATAACTCAAAAATGAAAGAGGAGTTATTACAAAAGATGAGGTAGATATTCAAAAGATTACGCAAGAATATTATGGACATATGTATGGAACCAAATTTGACAACTTAGAAGAAATGGACACATTCTTAGAGTCATACCCACTATCAACCTTGAAACAAGAGGAAGTAGATAAACTTAACAGGCCAATTACTAGTAAAGAAATTGAAACAGCAATCAAAAGCCTATCTAAGAACATAAGCCCAGGCCCTAAGGGCTATACTAAAGAATTCTACAAAACAGTCACAGAAAGACTAATACCCATCCTCCTCAAACTTTTCCAGAAAATAGAAGAAATGCATTCTATGAGGCTAATAGATTGGCTGGGACAATGGACAGGATGGGAGTATGGATTGACATGTCAACTCCCATGTTCAGCGGGGAAGCAATTACAGAAGCCAGACCTCCCAACTTCTACATCCCTTAATGACCCTGGGTCCATACCAGGGGAATAAAGAATAGGAAAGCTATTGGGAAGGGATGGGATATGGAGTTCTGATGGTGGGAATTATGTGCAGTTGTACCCCTTATCCTATGGTTTTGTCAGTGTTTCCTCTTTTTCTTTTTTCTTTTTTATTTATAGAAAGGAAACATTGACAAAACCATAAGATAATAGGGGTACAACTCCACACAATTCTCACTGCCGGGCTAGCTTCACAGGTGGGAGAGAGGATCCAGGGACTCATGGTGGAGCAGGAATGCAATGCAATGCCTTTATTGATCAGAGATAATGCTTTAATATGTTTTTAAACAGAAGTGGCAGGTCGGAAAAAAATTGGCTAGGAGAGGGAGTGGAGAAAAGAAAAGAGCACGAAGGTAAAAAGCTTCCATAGCAGCTGTTGCGAAGGTTCTAATCAGTGGGATTAAACAATACCCTGAAAACAGGGCAGGTCTCAAGCAAAATAATGATTATGTAAATAGACCACAGCATCAAGCAATAGAACATGGAGCAGAGAGGAGCTGGCATAATCCCCAACATCTCCCCCTTTCTTTTTATCTAATGGACATAATATCAGGAATGTGGGGCACTTTGTGAGGCAGGGAGTCTGACAGGAGGAGGCACACCTTTGGGGTATTACTGTCCCTCCTTGCTCAACTTCTCGGTAGAGACAGACTAACAGAATTGGGCGCATCCCTCAGGTTCAAGCCCTGCCAAGCTCAACCACATCCTCACAATTTCCCGACATCTCCCTCTTTCTAAATGGCCATATTTAAATGGGTGAACGTCTGTAAAAGACTCCATTTCTGTCAGAGAAAGAGCAGTGTAGGAGTGAACAGAAACCTATATCGTGCAGGCCTTTTTAAAAGAACTGGCACAAAACAGGGAGGGACAAGTAGGAGAGCAGCTAGAGCCAATGTGATCTCAAGGGGAGGCCTGGTGGGTGAAAAGGGGCGTTTCTTGCCTCAAGGGCATTTCCTGCCTCTGGGGGCAGGGTCTGTAGGCGAGGGGGGCATTTCCTGCCTCTGGGAGGAGGGCCTGCAGGCAGAGGGATGTGGCCTGTCAAGCAAAAGGGCTATTCAGTGCTGAAGAGTCCCCAAGACAGTTGGCTGCAAAGTCCATGGACTGCTACGGGTCAGTCTTTGAGAAACCCAGCAGTGTAAAGGGAAGCTGCTGTAAAGTTGTGCAAAGTGTCTAAGAGGTGTACCAGTAAGTCTGATAGAAGCAGCAGTCCAATGTCAATGACCAGAGGAAGAAATGCCAGGGGATGAAATGCTGCACATCTATCTTGATGGGGAAGGTCAGCCACTGGAATTTGCCTTTTCTGTAGAGAGTGAGCTGGAAATGCCAAAACGTGACAGGTGAAGTAGAAACAAGAAGGGCAGACAGCGATGGGCGAGAGAAAGGCAGTAAGAAAGTTCTGTCCTAGGGAGTCGGGCTGTAGCGCAGCTGGTTAAGCACAGGTGGCACAAAGCACAAGGACTGGCATAAGGATCCCGGTTTGAGCCCCAGCTCCCCACCTGCAGGGGAGTCACTTCACAAGCGGTGAAGCAGGTCTGCAGGTGTCTGTCTTTCTCTCCTCCTCTCTGTCTTCCCCTCCTCTCTCCATTTCTCTCTGTCCTATCCAACAATGATGACAACAACAATAATAATAACTACAACAATAAAACAACAAGGGCAACAAAAGGGAATAAATAAAATAAAATAAAATTTTTTTTTAAAAAGTTCTGTCCTTGGATTCTGTGAATCAGATTCTTCAGATCGTGTCAGATCACATCATGGGTTTCCAGGAGGTAATGTGAGAAGACAGGGGTGCAAATGGATTTTCAGGGATTCCATATGAGCAGATGCTTCTTCATGTGAAGGCTTGACATAGCTGTAATCACTTACTTGTGAAGAAAAAACTTGTAACAAATTAGAAGTTTACTATAACTGATAACTCGATGATTATAATTGGTGTAAGTACCTTTATAATTTTGGAAGTCCTTTCTAGTATGATTTTAAGATTGTTTAAACAGTTTAAGCTCAATAAAATGTGGGAAGGTAAACAGAAGAACCATTGTTAGAAGCCTCAGGCATGAGAATCATTAGCATAACCATTGTGCTATCTATCATTCATCCGGGCTGGTTCTACCTCTTTAATTGAGAAGGTATATGAGAGCTTTACATATCAGTAGCACCTTTTCTACCTTTTGTTACACCCATTTAAGATGGAGACACACCCTAAGTGTGCACAGGATTTTAAGACCAGATTGAGTTAAAATATATTGATTTTTAACTAATTTTTACCTTAGACTTAAACAAACAGGTTACTTAGAGAGTTAACACATGTTAGTGACAAATTTTTTTTGAACATTTACAATGTCAGATTGATACCAGATTTGTTGTGGATTAATTTTCACAAGATTAGTTTATAGGGCAAAACAATGATTATGTAAATAGACCATAGCATCAAGCAATGCAGAATGAAGCAGGGGGGAGCTGGCATAATGCCCAACACCCCACCATCAGAACTCTGTATCCCATCCCCTCCCCTGATAGTTTTCCTATTCTTTAGAGTCCTTTTCATGACATAAAAGTCTCTGAGTTGAGGGTGAGGGTGGATGTTCAGCTTCACTGGGGAGGGGGAAGGATAGGATAGACACAGTCTTTTTGTGGTGGGAATGGTGTTTATGTAGACTCCTATTAATTTGAAGTCATATAAATCACTATTTAATTGATATGAGAGGGGAAAATTGATTGAATGTCTCAAACTTTGTAATGCACAGACCATAGGATGTCTTTGATATGTTGACTCTCTTAAAAGCTTAGACCAGAAAGAACAGAAGCAACTGGTGGCACAGCTATATACAAATAATATAAAATGACATAAATTATGGTAATGTTTATAATATAACAAATCTAACAAAGGGATTTTTCAAAGTTAACCCAATTTCCAAATAATATGATTATAACAATAACTTTTTATTGCATTCTTAAACCCTAAGACAGCAAGAACTTCCCATTTCCTCTATAGAACCTATATTTCATCCAGTCCTGGAACCTCTAGGGTAGGCTCACTTTCCTGCATGCGTCTCTCAATTCATACTGAATGATATTGCATCAGCCAATCCCAACCTAATCAAAGAAACAAATACTACCTCAGCATGCTACACTTCAGACTGTGTCCAGAGAAGTCAGGCATGGAATGTCAACCCTTCACCCTCATTACTCAAGTGAGACCTTTCCTTTCATAGGATTCTCTAATTCCATTCCAGGTGGTTCACTTCATAATAAAGACCCAAAACCTAGATATAGACCAGGTCCTATGAGATAGGGCATATATTCACATGTATCCATAAATCAGGGAAAAATATATACCTGAAAGCAAAAGTGAACAATAGTCTGCAGTGAGTGAGTATAAAGTTCCTAATGAAATAGTATCTACTTAGACTTATAAACCCTCCTCACCTACTTCCTATTACAGTTATCTCACTCACACCAAAGCTAAACGTATCAAAGCAAGGACTGCAAATGCTGAATAAGGGCAAGAGGCTGGTAAACTTTAACGTTGACTCTTTAGTCACTGTCAGGCCACCCCATCAGCTGGGGCCCTAATCAGGGAGTCCTGAGATTCCCAAATAGACAAGATGGGCCTAGACCTCAAATAAATACATCTCCCCAATATTACCAGTCATCTCTACTAGGAACAACACATGCAGCTTCCTGGTCTGGTGGGGGGTGGGTGGGTGGGATGGGACACAGATGACCACTTTATTCCAGTACCAAACTGTTTTGATTACAACTGCTTTGTTGTATAACCTGAAGTCAGGTGTTGTGATGTATCCATTTTTCTTCTTTTTCCTTAGGAGTGTTTTAGCTATTAGTGGTTTTTTAGAGTACCACACAAATTTTTGAATAATCTGTTCAATTTCCTTGAAATATATCATTGGAATTTTAATAGGAATTGCATTGAATCTATAGATTAATTTTGACAAAATTGACATTTTAATGATATTTATTCTTCCAATCCATGAATTGGGATGTTCTTCCATTTCTTTGTGTCATCCTCTATTTCTTTTAACAATGTCTTATAGTTTTCCTTGAAAAGGTCCTTTACATCCTGTTGTTAAAATTTTCGGAGGCTCTAGCCGGCCGGGCTGGCTTCACGGGCGGGTATCAGAGACGCAGAGACAACGGCTGGGCAGGGAAGCTGTATTTCTTTATTCAGGAACAACGATTCATAAACTAAGACAAACTAATCACCAAACAGAACTCTGCTGTCTCTTTGCGGCGGCGCAAGCACTCTTTCCTTTTCTGTAACTCGGGAACTCTCTAAAACTCTGGCACACTGGAACTCTCTCTTACTCTGGAACTGAAGAACCCAGGAACTCTGTCTCTCTGGCCCTCTCTCTTACTCTGTAACCCTGAAACTCTCGAACTCAGGAACTCTGTCTCTCTGGCACTCTCTCTTACTCTGAAACCCTGAAAACTCTCGAACTCAGAAACTCAGGAACTCTGTCACTGTCGAACTCAGGAACCCTCTGACTCAGGAACCCTCTCTTGGGGTTCCTTCGGGCGGGGCCAAGCAGGCCCGCGAAATTAATTGGACTGATCCAATTCTCTTGGCGGGGGGAGGGCTAGGACAAACCAATGTAAAGCATAGGACAACATCCTTTGTTAGGATTATTCCTAAGTATTTGTTCTTCTTGGATTCAATTGTAAATGGTATTTCTTCCTTCAGTTTCGTTTCTTCTGACCTATCTTTTGCATACAGAAATGTCACAGACTTATGGGTATTAATTTTGTAGCCTGCTACTTTACTGAATTTATTGATGATATCCAGTAGTTTCTTGGAAACTACTGGATACCAACCTATCATCTGCGAATAATGAGAATTTGACTTCATCCTTTCCTATTTAGATTCTGCTGATATCACTTTTTGTATGATTGTTATGGCAAGGACTTCTAGGACTATTTTGGTCAATATCACACCACCCGATCATCTGGGGCCCTATTTATGGAAACCTTGGATTCCCATACACATACAACGGGCCTTGAACTCTAAAGGGTCCCTCTCACCACTACCACTGGTTGCTTCCATAAGGCACAGTGTCTTGTGGGCACTTTCAGGGCCTTGGCTCTACCATAACGCAATGACTGTAGGGATAGCCCCAGTCTGCGAAGGGAGGCTGGGGGTATCCTGCCCTGCCACTCGAAAAAGACTGGTCCTGAAATGAGTGCAGCGTGCAGTGTTCTTTTTTTTTTTTTTAATTTAAGAAAGGATTAATTAACAAAACCATAGGGTAGGAGGGGTACAATTCCATACAATTCCCACTACCTAATCTCCATTTCCCACCCCCTCCCCTGATAGCTTTCACATTCTTTATCCCTCTGGGAGCATGGACCCAGGGTCATTGTGGGTTGCAGAAGGTAGAAGGTCTACCTTCTGTAATTGCTTCCCCACTGAACATGGGCGTTGATTGGTCGGTCCATACTCCCAGTCTGCCTCTTTCTTTCCCTAGTAGGGTGGGTCTCTGGGGAAGCTGAGCTCCAGGACACATTGGTGGGGTCTTCAGTCTAGGGAAGCCTGGCCAGCATCCTGATGACATCTGGAACCTGGTGACTGAAAAGAGAGTTAACATATGAAGCCAAACAAATTGTTGAGCAATCATGGACCCAAAGCTTGGAATAGTGGAGAGGAAGTGTTAGGGGGGTGCTCACTGAAAACTCTAGTGCACTTCTGCTTTCAGGCATATATTTTGCAGTAGTTTATGGATACGTTTGAACATATGCTCTCTCACACAGAAACTGGTGTATATCTAGGTTTTGGGACTTTGTTAGAAAGTGAACCACCTGAGATGAAATTAGAGTATACTATGACAGGAAAGGTCTCACCCAAGTAATGAAGTTGAAGGGTTGTCTTTACACACGTGAAGTCTCTGGACACAGTCTGAAGTGAAGCATGTTGAGGTGGCAATCGTGTTGGTTAGGTTCTGATCGGCAGATGCAATATTATTTGATATGGATTGGGAGAGGCATACGGGAAAGTGGGCCCTATCCAAGGGTTCCAGGACTGGGGGCAGTAGAGGCTCTATAGTGGAGATGTGAGGTTCCTGCTGTCTTAGGGTTCAAAAACACAATAGATAGTTAATGTTATCATCACATTGTTTGGGTTAACTTTGAAATTGGGTTAACTTTGAAAAGTCCTTTTGTTAGGGTTTGCTGTACAGTACCCAGTATCTTGTATATAGCTTTGTTATTGGTTGCTTCTGATCTACTTAGTCTAGGCTTTTGAGAGAGTCTGCATATGAATTACACAGCCTATATATTTAAAACATTCAGTTTGTGTTTTGAAAAACTTCGAGACATACAATTAATTTTCCCTCTCTCGTATTAATTAACTAGTGATTTATATGACTACATTTTACTAGGAGTGTACATAAACACCATTCCCACCACCAAAAGACTGTGACCCATCCCTCCCACCCACTCCCACCCCCCACTGTCCCAGGAAACTGCATGTCTACTCCTCACCACAGGGCTTTTACTTTGGTGCCCTACTTACAATTTGGTCAGGTCGTGCTTTTAGTTTCCCTTTCAGATCTTCTTACTCAACTTCTGTTGATGGGTGGGATCATCCCATACTCATCTTTATCTTTCTGACTTAGCTCACTTAATATAATTCTTTCTAGCTCTGTCCAAGATGGGTCAGCGAAGGTAGGTTCATTGTTCTTGATAGCTGCATAGTATTCCATTGTTTATATATACCACTACTTTCTCAGCCACTCATCTGGTGTGGGGCACCTGGGTTGCTTCCAGGTTTTAGCTATTATGAATTGTGCTGCTATGAACATAGGAGTACACACCTCTTTTTAGTTGGGTGTTATGGAGTCCTTGGGGTATAACCCCAGAAGAGGAATTACTGGATCATATGGAAGGTCCATTTCTAGCCTTCTGAGAGTTTTCCAGACTGCTCTCCACAGAGGCTGTACCAATTTACATTCCCACCAGCAATGTAAAAGGGTTCCTCTGTCCCCACAGCCTCTCCAGCATTTGTTGCTGCTGTCCTTTTTGATGTATGCCATTATTACAGGAGTGAGGTGGTATCTTAGTGTTGTCTTAATTTGCATTTCTCTGACAATCAGTGACCTAGAGCAGTTTTTCATATGTTTGTTAGCCTTTTGGATCTCCTCTGTAGTGAATGTTTTGTTCATATCCTCTGCCCATTTTTGGATGGGGTCATTTGCCTTTTTGGTGCTAAGTTTGCTGAGCTCTTTATATATTTTGGTGATTAGTTTCTTGTCTGATGTCTGGCATGTGAAGATCTTCTCCCATTCTGTGAGGGGTCTCTTTGTTTGTTTAATAGTTTCTTTGGATGTGCAGAATATAGAATATATATGTGCAGAATATATAACTATATATATGTGCAGAATATATGTGCAGAATATATAACTATAATATAGTTTAAGGTCTGGGAGTGTGATGCCTCCATTTCTGTTTCTTTTTCTCAAGATGGTTTTGGCAATTCTAGGTGTTTTCAGTTTCGAGATAAATGATTGTAGTATTTCTTCTATTCTCTTAAAGAAGCTTGGTGGAACTTTGATGGGTATTGCATTAAATTTATATATGGCTCTGGGGAGAATATTCATTTTGATGATATTTATTCTTCCAATCCATGAGCATGGGATATCTTTCCATTTCTTGGTATCAGTTTCTATTTCCTTAGTTTTCTATTTTCCTTAGTTTCTATTTCTTAGCTTTCAGCATACAAGTCTTTCACTTCTTTGGTCAACTTTATTCCTAGGTATTTGATTGATTTTGCTGAAACAGTAAATGGGAGTGATTTCTGGATGTCTTCTTCAGACTTAGTGTTTGCATAAAGAAAGGCCACTGATTTTTGTACATTGATTTTGTAGCCTGATACCTTGCTATATTGCCTAATAACTTCCAGTAGTTTTCTGATGGATTCTTTAGGTTGTTCTGTGTATACTATCATATCATCTGCAAATAGTGAGAGCTTGACTTCTTCCCTTTCAATCTGTATTCCTTTGATTTCTTTCTCTTGCCTGATTGCTATGGCAAGAACTTCCAATACTATGTTGAAGAGTAACGATGACAGTGGACAGCCCTGTCTAGTCCCCGATCTGAGGGGGAATGCTTTCAGCTTCTGTCCATTGAGTATGATTTTGGCTGTAGGTTTGCTATATATAGACTGACTATCTTGAGGAATTTCCCATCTATTTCCATTTTTTGTAGAGTTTTGAGTATGGATGGGTGTTGGATTTTGTCAAAGGCTTTCTCTGCATCTATTAAGATAATCATGTGGTTTTTGGCTATGCTTCTATTGATGTGGTGAATGACATTGATTGACTTACGGATGTTGAGCCAGCCTTGCATTCCTGGGATGAATCCCACTTGGTCATGATGGACAATCTTTTTGATATGCTGCTGTATCTGGTTGGCCAAGATTTTGTTTAATATTTTGGCATCTATGTTCATCAGAGATATTGGTCTGTAGTTTTCTTTTTTTGTTCTGTCCCTATCAGCTTTTGCTATCAGGGTGATGTTGGCTTCATAGAAGGTGGAAGGAAGTATTCCTGTTTCTTCAATCTTATGGAATAGCTTAAGAAGTATGGGTACTAACTGTTTCCTGAAAGTTTTGTAGAATTCATTTGTGAATCCATCTGGTCCAGGACTTTCATTGTTGGGGAGGTTCTTAATAACAGTTTCAATTTCTTTGTCTGTGATTGGTGCATTTAGATTTTGTAGTTCTTCTTGGTTCAGTTTTGGAAGGGCATATGCTTCTATAAATTGTTCCATTTCTTCCAGATACTCTAGCTTGGTGGCGTATAGTTCTTTATAGAAGTTTCGCAGGATTCTCTGGATTTCTGTGGTGTCAGTTGTGATATCTCTTCCATCGTTTACAATTCTATTAATTTGAGTCTTCTCTCTTTTTTGTTTGGTGAGTCTGGCTAGGGGTTTGTCAATTTGTTTAATCTTTCAAAGAACCAACATTTGCCTTCACTAATCTTTTGTATGGTTCTTTTATTTTCGATGTTGTTTATTTCTGCTCGAACTTTAGTGATTTCTGTCCTTCTGGATGCTTTAGGGTTCCTTTGTTCCTCTTCCTCTAAGTCCTTGAGGTGTGCATTAAGGTCATTCATTTGAGCTTCTTCTTGGTGTTTAATATGTGATTGTATGGCTGTAAGTTTCCCTCTCAGTACTGCTTTAGCTGTGTCCCAAATATTTTGATAGGTTGTGTCTTCATTTTCATTTGTTTCCAGGAACACTTGAATTTCCTGCTTGAGTGAATCGCTGACCCAGTGGTTCTTAAGGAGTATGTTGTTTAGTTTCCAAATTCTGTGACTTTTAATAATTGTCTGTCTGTTGTTAAATGTTAGTTTTACTCCACTGTGGTCTGAGAAGATACTTGGGATGATTTCAATGTTTTTGAATTTATTGATGCTGTCTTTGTGGCCTAACATGTGGTCTATCCTTGAGTATGTTTTATGTGGATTTGAAAAGAAGGTGTATTCCAGTTTTTTGGGGTGAAGGACTCTGAAAATGTCCAAGAGGTCTAGTCTGTCAATCTCTTCATTCAATTCTCTTATATCTTTGTTGGTTCTCTGCTTTGTTGATCTGTCTAACTGTGAGAGTGCAGTGTTCTTCAGATGTGACCATGAGGTATAAGCTCAGATCAATAGGGACTTAGAGGTTATACAGGACCTGGTGCTAAATATAAACATGTATTTATATATGGACCCTGGAGCAGGTCGATACAGATAGTTAATCTTATCCATATAATTTTTTTTAAGAATGGAAGCTACTCCCTGCCCTAATCCAATTTTCTAGCCCTTTTCTCTACTCTGATACCATTCTCTTAGACAATATTTTTATCCATCCTCAAGCTAGCTTCCAAACTCAAACAAAATTACTATAGTTGTATGCCCCCAGGAACACTCCTAAAATGGTTCTCCTAGCTATCTTCTACCCTCAAATCCCTAATCTCATCTGCTCTGATCCTAGTTTTAGGATCCTGTTCATTAATCATCTTGTCTCAGCTTAGGTCATGCAACCTCCCAGACACCAAGTTACAGATGCTACCATGACTTCATCCCAACTTCTCTGGGCAGATGACCTCACCAGTTTATCCTGGACCCTGGCATCTCCAGAGCCCTGGTGTACTAGGGAAAGATAGAAACAGGATGGGGTTATGGATTGACATGTCAACACCCATGCTCAGTGGAGAAGCAGCTACAGAAGCCAGAACTCCTATCTTCTACTCCCCATAAACAACCTTGATCCATACACCCAGTGGGGGAGAAGTGATAGGATGGAGGTAAGAGGACTCTGAACTCCAGGTCCATCAGCACCCAGAGAGAGAGAGAACAAAAAGGAGAGGGACATCTGGAGGTAGTTATGATATTATAAGTGGCTTAGAGGGAAAGAGAGGAGTAAATTAGAAAAAGAAGGGGCAACTATGTATAAATGTGGACAGATAATTGTAGAGAAGGTGGTTGGCCCATGTCTAAAACTTTAGCTAACAGTGGTGGATTGCAATGGGGACAGTGAAGATTCAGAACTCTGGTAGTGGGAATGGTGTGGATTCAAACCCCTGTTGACATGTAATTCTGTAATATAAAAATTAAAAGAAAAAAAAGAAAAGAAAATCCATTGGCAAGACCCACCCAGTAGAATGCACATATTATACTACACAAGTACCAAGGTTCAAGCCCTGGTCCCTACCTGCAAGGGGAAATCTTCACTAGTGGTGAAACAGTTCTGCACATGACTCTCTTTCTCTCCCTTTCTGTATCATCCCATTCCCTCTCAATTTCTCTCTTTCTAGCCAATAAATAAATAATTACCAAAAGGAAAAATAAAATCCAGTTATATCTGTGAAACAAACTATTATAACTTATAATATGCATGTTCATTTTATAAAATTTAATTTCATTTAGGTATACTATTAATAGGAAACTAAATTTTGAAATAACACTTGCAATGTCACCAAAATTGCAAAATGCAGGTCAACATGACAAAGGAACTGCTAAATTACTGAAGTGAAAAAAAAAAAAAGATAATGTGGAGCCGGGTGGTGGTGCACCTGGTTGAACATATGTGTTACAATGCAAGAGGACCCTGGTTCAAGTCCCCCACCTGTAGGGGGAAGCTTTGCAAGTGGTGAAGCAGTGCTGCAGGTATCTCTCTGTCTCTGTCCCTATCGTACCACTTTCTTCTAGATTTCTGACTGTTTATATCCAATAAATTAATATTTTAAAGAAGATAATGTTGGCAGCAGAAAAATAAAGAAAACCCTAAATAAATATTGATCCTGTTAGTGATTTAAAGTTTTCAAAAGTGATTTACATGTCCAAGGCAACCCCAATCAAAGTAATATTGAGCTGTCTTGCATGAGTTACTAAAATTATTATTAATTATTATTAAATTGTTATTCCAAAACATTAAAATCCAAGGAACTGAGAAGTTAAAAAAAGAATAAATTTGGCAGTGTAACAAAAAAAAAGTAAATCATGGAGCTGGGAGGTAATTTAGTCAGTAGAATGTATACTATGTCATTCATGAGACCCTAGGCTTGAGCACTTGCACCACATAAGAGAATGAGGACAGCAGGGATGCTCTGTGAGTGGAGAAGCAGGACCGCCATGATATCTACTCTTTCCCCTCTTTCCATGTTTCTATGTAAATATAAACTGAATGGAACAGTCAACAATATTTATACACCTTTCCCATATTTGGGAGCTACTCTCTCTTCCCTGATGCAGCTTTCTGGTCCTTCTGCCAGCCATGAGATCACCTTCCCAGATAATAACTTGGACCCACCTGCATATCAGATTTCAGGCTCAGGCAAAAAAACACTAGTATAGCCACCAGTCCTTTGGAATATAACTAAAATATGCCTACTAGCTCTGTACAAAATGCAGGCCCCCCAACTCTTCATCTGCACTATTCAAGCCTTTAGGTCCATGACTGGTCAACAATTTGTTTGGCTTTGTATATTAACTCTCTTTTTAACCTCCAGGTTCCAGATGCTAGCAGGATGCCAACCAGACTTCCCTGGACAGACAACCCCACCAATGTGTCCTGGAGCTCTGCTTCTCCAGAGCCCTTCCCCACTAGGGAAAGAGAAAGACAGGCTGGGAATATGGATTGACCTGTCAAAGCCCATATTCAGTGGAGAAGCGATTACAGAAGCCTTCCACCTTCTGCATCCCACAATGACCTTGGGCCCATACTTCCAGAGGGTTAAAGAATAGGAAAGCTACCAGGGGAGGGGAAGGGTTACAGAGTTCTGGTGGTGGGAATTGTGTGAAGTTGTACCCCTCTTATCCTATGGTTCAGTCAATGTTTCCTTTTTATAAATGAAAAAAACTGAATGGAAAAAAATCACCACCTATGAGGTTCCCCCTTCTCAGGCGAGGACCAGGTGCTTGAACCTGGATCTTTGTGCATGGTAGCATGTACTGAATCGGGTGCACACTGCCCAGCCACCCATTAGCTAATTCCATGATCCATGGTGGAAAGTTGAAAATTTTGCCTCTAAGATGAGGAAAAAGACATGTGTTATCACTCTATTCTTATCCAGCAGAGTACTGGGAGTCTTACCTAGAGCATTCAGGCAAGAAAAAGAAATAAAAGACATCCATAATTTGAAAATAAGAAGAACATTTTCTTTATTTGCAACTTAGATGACAATATTTAAAGAAAATCCTCATGATTGCACCAAAAATTTGTTGAAAGTAATCAATAAATTCAGTAAAGTAGCAGAGTAGAAAGTCAGCATACAGAAACTACTCTCATTTCTATATACTCCTGAAGACATAATTCAAAATGAAAAAAAGAAAAGCAATACTATTCACAAGAGCATGAATAGGATGCTGTTCTCAATAAAATGAAACCATGAAAAAATATGAAGAATTTTGGAAGAAATTTAAAGAAGGAAATGAAAAATCTGTACACTCTACGATTTTGATTAAAGAAACCAAGGAAAAGAAGGTATTTTCTATTCATGGCCATAAGAGTTAATACTGTTAAGAAGTTGTTGGGGTAAAACATTCCAGACAATGTGATCACCAACTAAGTAAACTAGACTCTGGTGGATGGAGTCACCTTGATCCTCACTCTGTTCTTGGAATGTGCTTTCTGTTTGTTTTATCTGATCCCATAAACCTGTCTCAGAAAGAGTTTTGTAGTAAAAACTTCCTCATATTGGAACAAAAATAGACACAGTGACCAGTGAAATAGAATTGAGAGCTGAAAAATCAGCCCCTATACCTATAAAGGTCTAATTTTTGACAAGGAGACCCAAATAGAAAATATAAAAAGTAGAGTCTCTTCAAAAAATGGTGTTGGGAAAATCATACTGAAACATGCAGAAGATCAAAACTGAACCACCTCATCTCACCATGAACAAAAGTAAACTCCAAATGGATCAAGGATTTGGATGTTAAACCAAAAACCATCTAGTATTTAGAGGAAAACATTGATAAAGCTCTTTTTGGTCAGTCTAATTTTGATAGCTATCATTATTGACTCAAATACATTTATTTGCAAGGAAAACAAAAACAAAAATTGACCCGTGCAACTGCATGGAATTGAAACAGCACAGGAAAAGAAACTCCCACCCAAATAGAGAGACTCCTTACATACTAGATTTTTTTTTTATGCCATACATCCAACAAAAGGTTAATAGCCAAAATATACACAGAGCTCATTAAATTCATTAACAATGATAGCAACAAAACATCCAAAATTGGGTAGAGGATCTGTACACAATATTCACCAAAGAAGAGACCCAAGGGCCAAGCTTTATCTGAAAAAAAATGTCCCAAGTCACTGATAAACATAGACATGCAAATAAAAACAATAAGATTTCACTCCTGTGAGAATGTCATACATCAGAAAGAACAGTAACAATAAATGTTGGAGAAGTTGCAGGAAAAAAGGACCCCTCCTACACTGCTGGTGGGAATGTAAATTGGTCTGTGAAAAGCAATCCAGACAATTCTGAGAAGGCTAGAAATGGACCTACCCTATGACCTGTCAATTCCTCTTCTGGGGCTATGTTTTAAGGAAACATACATATCCATCCAAATAAATCTGTATATGCATGTGTTCATAGTAGCACTATTTGTAATAGACAAAACCTGGAAGTCCAACAACAGATGAGTCCTGGGGCCGGGTGGTGGTGCATCTGGTTGAATGCATATGTTACAATGTGCAAGGACACAAGTTTAAGGCATTAGTCCCCACCTGCAAGGGGAAGTCTTCACAATTGGTGAAGCAATGCTGCAGGTATCTCTCTGTCTCTCTCCCTTTCTATCTCCCTCTTAATATCTGGCTGTCTCTATCAAATAATGATAATTTAAAAAGAGGTTTAAAAACAGATGAGGGTCTAAGAAATTTTATATATATATTTATATATTATATTATTTTATATATTATACACTATATTATATTTTGTATGTGTATGCACAACAGAATACTACTCAGCTATTAAGAATGATGATGTCACCTTCTTCACCTCAACTTGGATGGTGGTTGAAGAAATCATGAATCATGATAAGTGAGATAAGCTAAAAAGAGAAAAATGAATATGTGATGACCTCATTCAAGGGCTGAGCTTAAGAATCAAGAACAGAAAGGGAGAAATCAAATTAAAACTTGAATTGGTTTGCTGCATTGCACCAAAGCAAATAACTCTGGGGAAGAATGGCAGAGAGGATGCTGGGGTTTGGAGGAGAGGGCATGCTTTCAGGACCTGGTACAAGATGATAGACTTAATTTGGGGTAAGAGTGTTTTGCAGACACCTATCTTAGTGATACGAGAAACTGTACCTGTGTGCCAACAAATGTACTATAAACCTTTAACCTCCCAATAAAAAAGAAAGAAAAAAAGACAATTTGTTTACTACCCAGCTAGCTCTGAGATTTACAGAGAAGGTAGGATAGAATAAATTGAATATAGGGCAGGGGTAGATAGCATAATATGCAAAGGGACTTTCATGCCTGAGGCTCCAAAGTCCCAGCTTCAACCCCTCGCACCACCATAAGCCAGAGCTGAGCAGTGTTCTGGTAAAAATAATAATAATAATAATAGTAATAAAAAAGAAAAAGGAATAAATTGAATACCTTATACTTAGACCCTGCTGAATTTTGAAAAGAAGAAGCATCAGGGGTGATGTTTACCCAATATTTAGTGGTTTATTAACAAAGCCAAAAAAAGAAGTTAAGGTGTTAGTACAGAATTCAAATCCTCAAGTAATTGCATAGTTACTAAAAGATATGTTTTTGAACATTGATGGTGGGTGTAATGCAGAACTATACACTGTAACCTTACAATCGTGTAACCTACTATTAATCACAAATAAAAAATGAAACAAGATAAAAGATCTGTTGTTAGCTCAGTATGTATAATATCAAGTCTTGCCAGAGAATTAAAAGTGTGAAGTTGTATTTTTAAAAGCATATGTTCTTAGTGCTGATATTTTCTATAAAAAAAGGGGTTTTAAAGTGCCAGAATCTAATCTATATTTTATTCATACACTCATACAAAATAAGTTAAAGACTAGGAAAATAGTGCAGCAGTTTATACAACAGACTTTCATACCTGAGGTATCAGGAATCCCAGATTCAGTCCCCAGCATCAAACTGATCAGTACTCTGATTTCAAAAGAAGGAAGAAAGAAGAGAAAAGAAAAGAAAAGAAAAGAAAAGAAAAGAAAAGAAAAGAAAAGAAAGCACGTAGGCAAAAAAGAAGGAAGGAAGGAAGGAAGGAAGGAAGGGAGGGAGGGAGGGAGGAAGGAAGGAAGGAATGCAGGAAGGAAGGAAGGAAAGGCAATAAAGAAAGAAGGAAGGAAAGTTAGGAAGGAAGGAAGGGCAGGAAGGAAGGAAGGGCAGGAAGGAAGGAAGGAAGGAAAGAAGGAAGGAAGGAAGGAAGGAAGGAAGGAAGGAAGGAAGGAAGGAAGGAAGGAAGGAAAGGAATGCAGGAAGGAAGGAAGGAAAGGCAAGAAAGAAAGAAGGAAAGAAAGGCAGGAAAGAAGGAAGGAAGGGCAGGAAGGAAAGAAGGAAGGAAGGAAAGGCAGGCAGGCAGGCAGGAAGGAAGGAAAGAAGGAAGCAAAGGCAGGAAGGAAGAAAGGAAGGAA
The DNA here is from genome assembly GCF_950295315.1 of Erinaceus europaeus. Classification (NCBI taxonomy): domain Eukaryota; kingdom Metazoa; phylum Chordata; class Mammalia; order Eulipotyphla; family Erinaceidae; genus Erinaceus; species Erinaceus europaeus. The sequence goes on from NC_080185.1 coordinate 28,222,593, forward strand.
GGAAGGAAAGAAGGAAGGAAGGAAAGGCAGGAAGGAAGGAAGGAAGGAAAGAAGGAAGGAAGGAAAGGCAGGAAGGAAGGAAAGGCAGGAAGGAAGGAAGGAAGGAAGGAAGGAAGGAAGGAAGGAAGGAAGGAAGGAAAGAAGAAAAGAAGGAAGGGTAGGGAAGGAAGGAGGAAGGAAGGAAAAAAGGAAGGAAGGAAGGAAAGTAGAAAGGAAAGAAGGGAAGGAAGGAAGGGAAGGCAGGAAGGAAGGGAGGGGAGGGGTGGGTAGGGGAGGAAAGGAAGGAAGGAAGGAACAACCTAATTACCCATCAATAGATGACTTGGAAAAGGAGTTACAGATATATACTCCATGGCATATCACTCTGCAATTTAAAAAGACACTAATGTTTTATTTGGGACAAAAATGAATGGGACTGGTGGTGATTATTCTTAGTGAACTAAGTAAGGAAGTGAAAGGTAAACCTGATGGTTTTACTTATATGTAGGATATAGAGAACTTAAACACATGAACTTGCAACAACAATACCAAAAAGTAGCAAACCCATCACTAAGATTTTGGGAGAACTATGGTGGTTACACTTGAAGGCGTGGGAGTACAGAACTTTGGTGATGGGAGTGGTGTAGAACTCTACATAGTAGTATTATCTGACACTATTCAAACAAGTAATAAAAATATTTTTAAAAACAAAGTGTAAAAAGAGTGTATTTATGTAAAACTGAAACTTAATTTTATTTCGTCTTCTAAAAGGACAACTTCTAATATGCAAAGCATAACAAATTGTTTAATAATCAGAAACCTAAAGTTACTGAAGAATATAGCAGATGAAATTTGGGGTCTTCATGTTGGAAGAATCTAGGAAGCATATCTTAGGCATATTCCAAGGAACCCATGACTTTACTAATTTTTACCTGAGCCCCACAGCTAATATGCACGTGGGCTAAAAGTATTGTCTGAGAAGATGGTGTCAGAGTTGAGAATAGGACTAGAAAGCTGGATCAGGGTAGACAGTAGCTCCAAAATATGGGAAAAGTATATAAATACCATTAACTGTAAACTTCATTGATCACACATAGTGTCCATGTCTATTTATATTTAGAACAGGAATGTGTGCAAATTGCAGATGAAACCATGATGCCAACCTGACTTCCATGGGCAGATGACCTCACCTATGTGTCCTGGAATCCCATCTGCCCAGAGCCTTACCCCACAAAGGAAAGATAGAAACAGGATGGGAGTATGGATCAACCTGTCAACCAGCCCATGTCCAGTAGAGAAGCAATTACAGAAGCCAGAACTCCCACCTTCTACACCCCATAGAAATCTTTGGTCCATACTTCCAGACAGGTAAAGAATAGGGAAACTTCCAATAGAGGAAATGGGATACAAAACTGATGGTGGGAGTTGTATGGAATTGTACTTCTCTTATCCCACAATCTTGTCAATCATTATTAAATCACTAATTTAAAAATAAATTATGGGGGAAAAGAACAACTTTCTCTTAGATTATTCATCTGTTCTTAATAAAATAAATTATGAAAGTATTTCTTTACATTGTAAATAATCTGCCTAGAGGGCAAAGAGATCATGTTTTGTCACAATAATTTCCTGTGTTTCACATTGTAGGTTAAAGTCTCAGAGAAGTACAGATTTCTTACAACAAATCAGTTTACCTTCATATAATAGGAAAAACGATGGGCCTTTCAAGTGCTTCCTCAAAGCTTCCCGCATAGACCCTCAATATGACATGGGATGGTAGTCTGGATTCTATCGTTGGCTGTCTTCCTCTTTGGTAGTAAGTGAATCCATTATATTGATGACATAATGTTAACACACATAGTCTTGTCTTTACTGCAGGACACTACAAGCACTACACTGCAGAAAATCCAGGGATCAAGTAACTTCACACTATTCTTAGGTGTAATATATTCAGGTAAGGCATACAATGTTTCAGAATGTATAATTGACCAGGTGAAAGAGTTCATACAATTACAGTACAACCTGCATGCTTTTTTAAAAAGATGTGTTTATTTAGCAGTGAGAGAAGGGGAAAGTGCCAGAGCAGCACTCTATCACATGTGATGCTATGAAAGCAAACTCAGCATCCCATGGTTGAGAATACAAGATTTATCCAATATGCCACCTCCTCAACCATAGCCTGTATACTGTTTTAAAAAGAGGGGTCAAGTGGTGACACACCTGGTTAAGCCCTTGCTTCCACCTGCAGGGGGAAAGCTTCTTGAGTGGTGATGCAAGGATACAGATGTCTTTCTGTCTCTTTCCCTCACTATCTCCCCCTCCCCCTCTCAATTTCTCTCTGTCTCTACCCAACAATAAATAAATAAAAATATTGTAAAAAATAAAAAAGGTAACTACTAAGAAGGTTTGTGTGCATTCACTAAAGTTCTAACAAGTAAACGGTTGACTGTATTAGCCTTGATCTTCCAAGTGAGGGTTCTAAGTATTCCCTACTTTTGTGGACACTTCACTGGCCTAAACAAAACTTTTCCTGTCACCTCACAAATCAGTCTGCTGGATGCAAAGGTTACACAGGCTCCTTCCCTGAATATGGGCCCCAGACCTAATCAATGGGGTCTACAGTTAACAATATTTATATACTTTTTCCATATTTGTGAACTCTCTGCCCTGATTCAGTTTTCTAGTCCTATTCCCAACTCTAACATCATCTCCTCAGATACTAGCCTGGGTCCACATACGTGTTAACTCTTGGACTCAGGTAAACATTAGCAGTCATGAGACCTGGGCTCAGGCAAAAATTAGTAAAGTCATGAGCCCCTTGGAATATACCTAAAATAGACCTACTAGTTTTTTCCGGAATGGAAACCCTAAATCTCATTTGCTTTTAAGTTACTGATTATTGAACAATTTTTTCAGCTTTATATCTTAATGCTTTTTCAGCCACCAAGTTGCAGATGCTACCATGATGCCAATCTCATTTCCCCCAGCAGATGACCTCACCAATATACCTTGGAACCTCACCTCTCCAAATCCCTGTCCCACTAGGGAAAGATAGAAACAGGTTGGAAGTATGGACCAGTATTATTATTAATACTGATATTATCAGTATCAGCCTGCTAATGTCCATGTTCAGTGGAGAAGCAATTACAGAAGCCAGACCTCCCACCTTCTGCACCCCATAATGATCCTAGGTCCATGCTCCCAGAGGGATAAAGAATAGGAAAGTTTTCAAGGAAGGGGATAGGATATGGAGCTCTGGTGGTGGGAATTGTGTGAAATTGTGCCCCTTTTATCCTATGGTCTTGTCAATATTTCCATTTTAGAAATGAATTTTAAAAAAGAAATAAAAATATTAATATGCTACTACCACAAGGGGGTTAGAGAAATTGAGTGTCAAGCATAGATACTCTCATCAAGTAAAGAATGATCAGGGGTCACATCTCAAAGGTCATAAGATGCTAGATTGGAAAAAAGAAATGGCATTTAATGGGAGTTCTAGCTTTCCTATAACTCACAAGGATGCAATTGACAGACAGGAAAGTAGAATACTAAAACTATAGACTAAATTACTAACAGGTAAAACCACCACAGACTAAAATACTGTCCCAAGTTCTTTTTTCCTTTTTTCTTAATTTAATTTTATTGATTTAATAATGACTGATAAGACTGTAGGATAAGAGGGGTACAACTCCACACAACTCCCACCACCAGAGTTCCCTATTCCATCCACTCCAATGGAATATTTCTTATTCTTTATCCCTCTGAGAATATGGACCAGGGATCATTATAGGGTGCAGAAGATGGAAGATACGGCTTCTTTAATTGCTTTTTCTGCTACTGTCCCAAGTTTTAATGCATGTGAATAGCTAACCATGAATCAATTTTCCTCATGAATCAATAGGTGCTTTAGGACACCTATTGCCACAAAAACATAGACATAACAAGAAACAGCCATTACCTCAGTTTTCACTATAAATCAATATGCTATGCAACGGACACTACCAAACTCAGTCAGGCCTAGGACAGATGTCATCAACCTGAATTTGCAATGAGATGCCCCACAAAAATTGGCAAACTAATTCTCACCAGTAGGTCAGGTAAACTACTCATATTCACTGGGAACGTATTGTCCTGCTGCAAGCCATTCCTGTCAAAATGCACTATGTCTAAAACAGAAAAAAAAAATACCGTGGAAAGTAGGAAAATGGGGGCTCTAGGCTGGCGTGACCCACCTCTACTCTATCTCTCTACAACCAAAAATGTCACCACCCACAGTCAAGATATATGGTGTGTACATTCAAGTCAAGTTCCAAAAATTATGTATCACCTCTCCTCAAGGCCAAGTTGGGTACATTCTGTTTATATATTGAAGTACTTACTAAATTTATCCAATGAGGCTTAAATGATAATCAACAAAGTATGTCCTTACTGAAAGCTGAAACATCTCTGATGAGAAATGCTGTCCAAAATAGAATGGCCTTGGCCATTCTTAATGCCTGTCAAAGAGGTACCTATGTCATTACCTAAACAGAATATTCTATATTTATACCTGATGAGTGTGCTAACACATTGAATTACAAAAAATACCTTAAATGAGCCAACACTCAGTTTAGGGGATTTAATAAATCACCAGCGCATGTCGCGAGGCACTTGGTAGAAAAGCAGTCACTAATTTGGGGGTACTATTGCCTTAACCTTTGTTTCCTCTTACACATGCCTGCATCATTGCTACAGTATATGCCTCCAATATCACATAAATGTATTTAAAAAATCCTACATATCGCAACCAAGTACAATTTACTCGAAGTATATAAACTAGTTCAATACTCATAAATGAAACAATGTAAGACATCATATCAGGGAGCTTGGGCAGTAGCACCGTGGGTTAAGTGCACAGGACATGAAGTTCAATGACCAGCACAAGGATCCGGGTTCAAGTCCCTGGCTCCCCACCTGCAGGGCTGTCGCTTCACAAGCAGTGAAGCAGGTCTGCAGGTGTCTCTCTTTCTCTCCCCATCTCTGTCTTTTCTTCCTCTCTCAATTTCTCTCTGTCCTATCCAACAACAATGACAGGAATAACAATAATAATAACAACAATAAACAACAAGGATAACAAAAGGGAAAAATGGCCTCTAGGAGCAGTGGATTTGAGTGGAGGCACTGAGCCCCAGAAATAACCCTGGAGGAAAAAAAAAAGGACATCATACCAGTGGAATAAAAGACAAAATAATATGATCATGTCAATAGAAGAGGAAAAAGCATTTGACCAACTCTAACACCTATTTATGATAAAATCTCTATACAAATTAAGAATACAAAGAAGTTACTTCAATTTAATAAAAACAGCTATAAAAGGTCTACATTGATATATTAATCAAAGTTTCCACGGAAATAGAATGAACACACCTATGAACATCTAATCTTCGATAAGGGGGCCCAAAGTATTAAATGGAGAAAGGAGGCTCTTTCAATAAATGGTTCTGGGAAAACTGGGTCAAAACATGCAGAAGAATGAAACTGAACCACCTTATCTCACCAGAAACAAAAGCCAACTCCAAATGGATGAAGGACTTGGATGTTAGACCAGAAACTATTAAATACATAGAGGAAAACATTGGTGGAACACTTTCCCACCTAAACCTCAGGGACATCTTTGATGACTCAAACCAAATTGCAAGAAAAAATAAAGCAAAAACAAATCAATGGTACTGCATCAAATTGAAAAGCTTCTGCACAGCCAAAGAAACTATCACACAAACAAACAGGCCCTTCACAGAATGGCAGAAGATCTTCACATGCCATACATCAGACAAGAGACAAACAACCAAATATATAAAGAGCTCAGCAAACTTAGCAACAAAAAAGCAAAAATGGGCAGAATATATGAACAGAATATTCACTACAGAAGAGATCCAAAAGGCTAGCAAACACATGAAAATTTGCTCCAGGTCACTGATTGTCAGAGAAATGCAAATAAAGACAACACTGAGATACCACGTTACCCCTGTGAGAATGAATATGTAAATAAATACATTGACTCACATTATTAGAGAAGCTGAGAATTTCCATGATCTTTTTTCTGCAAAGCAGAGACCACAGGAGAACTAGTAGTATGGCTCAGTCCAAATCACAAGCCTGGAAGTCAAGCCAATGATGTGAATTCTAGTCTGAGGGCAAAAGAAGATAAGATGATGTGCCCATTTCGGCGGTGAGGAAGGAAATGAAACAGGATTGACTTCCTCCTTCCTCCACATTTTGTTCTGCACTGGTACTCAGTGCTACCCAAATGCATTGGAGAGAGCAATCTACTAGTCTGTGAGCTCAAATGCTAATTGCATAGGAAACAGACACACCTAGAGATAATGTTAAATCATGGTACCCTTAAAGATTGAGGGAAATGCAAGAATCTCCTATTACTCTTATTCAGCATAGTATTGGAAAATCCAGATGTTGCACTTAGAGAAGAAAAGGAAAATGCTAGTTCATTGTGAAACACAAGGTGCACAGTTTCAAGATGTAAAGAGATTACTTAAAACAAGGGGGAAGACTGGGCACACTAAAATCAACAAATCTTTGACGCATTATAAAACTGGGGCCATAGGCTACTACCATCCCAAAAGCTGAAGAGACAGACCCATTGAAAGTTGCAACAGGGAGCTGAGCAGTAGTGCATCAGATTAAGCACAATGGCACAAAGTGAAAGGACCTGCTTAAGGATCCTGGTTTGAGCCCCTGGCTCCCCACCTGCTGGGGAGGTTGCTTCACGGGTGGTGACGCAGGTCTGCATGTGTCTATCTTTCTCTCCCCCTCTCTGTTTTGCTCTCCTCTCTCAATTTCTCTCTGTTCTATCCAACAATAACAACAATAGAGCAACAATAATGGGGAAAATGGCCTCCAGGAGCAGTGGATTTGTAGTGTAGGCACTGAGCCCCAGCGATAACCCTGGAAGCAAAATAAATAAATAAATAAAAAGTTTAAAAAATAATTTTAAAAGTTACAACAGCTGAAATCTGCATAACTAGGGCAGAAGTCACAGGATTCAGAAGGCAGTAAGAACATTTAAATAACAGTTCTGACCACCTCACCCCTGTGAGAATGGCATACATCAAAAAGGACAGCAGCAACAAATGCTGAAGAGGCTCTGGGGACAGAAGAAACCTGCTGCACTGCTAGTGGGAATGTAAATTGGTTCAGCCTCTGTGGAGAGCAGTCTGGAGAACTCTCACAGGCTAGACATGGACCTTCCATATGGCCCAATAATTCTTCTCCTGGGGATATACCCCAAGGACTCCATAACACCCAACCAAAAAGATATGTGTACACCTATATTCATAGCAGCAAAATTCATAATAGTGAAAACCTGGAAGCAACCCAGGTGCCCAACAACAGATGAAAGGCTGAGAAAGCTGTGGTATATTTACACAATGGAACACTACTTAGCTATTAAGAACAGTGAACCCACCTTCTAGAACCTATCTTGGATGGAGCTAGAAGAAATTATGTTAAGTGAGTTAAGTCAGAAAGACAAAGAAGAAAATGGGATGATCCCACTCGTAAACAGAAGTTGGGAAAGAAGAACAGAAAGGGAAACTCAAAGCAGGATCTGAGTTTGGAGTAGGGCACCAAAGTAAGAATCTCTGGGTGGAGGGTAAGGGTGGGTGTTCAGCATCACTGGTGGGAGGGATGGGATGGGACAGTCTTTTGGTGGTGGGAATGATGTTTATGTACACCCCTATTAACTTGTAGTCATATAAATAACTAATTATTATGAGAGGAGAAAAATTGATTGACTGTCTCAAACTTTTTAATGCACAGACTGAGTCTTTGAAATGTTGACTCTCCTAAAAGGTTAGACAGAAGCAACCGTTGGCATTACTCTATAAGACACAGCTATACACAAATAATGTCAAAACACATAAATTATGGTGATGTCATGTATGATACAGCAAATGCTAACAATGGGATTTTCAAAGTTAACTCAATTGCCAAATAATATGATTATAGCAATAAGTATCTATTGTCTTCTTAAACACTAAGACAGCAGGAACTTCCCACTTCCTTTTTAGAGCCTATATTCCACCCCCACCCCCAGTCCTGGAACCTCTAGGATTGGGCTCACTTTTCTGCATGCAACTTTCAGTTCATACCAAATGATATTCCATCCGCCGATGCCAACCTAATCAACACAAGAAGTACCACCTCAGCATGCTTCACTTCAGACTGTGTTCAGAAACTTCAGGCATGGAATATCTATCTTTCAGCCTCATTACTTACGTGAGACCTTTCCTTTCTCATAAGATTCTCTAATTCCATTTTGGGTGGTTCACTTCTTAACAAAGTTTCATAACATAGATATAGACCAGGTCCCATGAGATAGGGCATATGTGCACATGTATCCATAAATTAGGGCAAAATATATACCTGTAAACAAAAATGCACAATAGTCTGCAGTAAGTAAATATATGCAGCAAGCAAATAGAAAGACCTAAAAAGACACCATAAAGTTCCTAATGAAATTGTTTCTACTTAGACTTAGATACCCTCCTCACCCACTTCTTATTACACTTTCCTCAGTCACTCCAAAGTTAATCTTATCAAAGTAAAGACTACAAAAGCTGAATAAGGGTAAGAGACTGGCACACTTTAATGACTCTTTAGTCACTATCAGGCCACTCCAGTCAGCTGAGGCCCGATTTGGGGAATCCTGAGAGTCTCAAGCAGACATGATGGGCCTAGACCTCAAATAAATCCTTCTCTCCATTGTTACTAGTCATCTCTACCAGTAACAACACAATAGACACCTTTGTGGGTCCCCATAGGACCTTGACCTCAGTGTGGATCAACAATGGTAGAGAATGTTCTATCTCAAAAGGGAGGCTGGACAACATACTCAATGTTACACCTGAGGAAGATGGGTCCTGATATTGGGGCCGCTTGGAACATTCCTACTCATGACTACAGAATGTGAGCTCAGATCTACAGGGATGCAGAAGCCACATAGGCTCCTAAGCTGAATATGGGCTCCAGATCAGATCAAATCGATGGGGTTTACAGTCAACAATATTTATACACCTTTCCCATATTTGGGAGCTTTTCTCTTTCCTGATCCAGATTTCTGATCCTTTTCCAGCCATGACATCATCTCTCCAAACAATAACTTGGATCTACCTGCATATCAGATATCAGGCTCAAAAAGAAAACAAAAACACGAGTATAGTCATGAACCCTGTGGAACATAACTAAAATAAACCTACTAACTATCTGTAAAATGGAGACCCCCAGATCTTCATCTGCATAATTGTGTGGAGTTGTACCCCTTTTATCCTATGGTTTCTGTCAATGTTTCCATTTTATAAATAAAAAATTAAAAAAAACTATTTTGAAGTTGAGTGTGGGCTAGTATAAGAGTAAGAAACTCATAGACATCACAGACTTAGTGGAGTTCCAGTGCTTAATTTAATTTACCTTCAGAAATGCCATTGGATTCCCATGATCATGATATGAAAATCAAGTAGAATCTTCCCATTTCTAGAAGTGAGGATAAAGAGTAATCATTCTAATACAAATGTAAAACCTGCTCTACAATAAGGGCCAGCTTTCAAGATTCAGTTTGCCATGGCAAAATGCTGATTACCACCTAAGGGGAGGGAGTACCCCCATGTTCCAGAAAACCTAGCATTCCTGTCTCTCATTCAAGAAAAATAATCAGCAAGTGACAGCATTTTGAGGAAATAAATTGGGGACCCAACTACAAGCAATAGAAATGAGTCAGGAAAGAAAATATCTCTATCATTGGAGAAATACTTGTAAAGGTCACAGTCCAGAGGTACAAGTTCATTATAAGACAGAATTTGTCAGAAGATTATAAAATACTCCCTGCTGCTCCAATATTAACACTGCACATCCCAAAAGATGCCATAGGGCAGCAGTGGCTTATAGGTGATAGAGTTGCAAAAAACAGTTGCTCTCTCAAGAGTGTTTAAGGAAGTACTATCATAAGTAGGGAGACACAAACAAGACACTTGAAAGCATGAAAACTTGGGGCATCTATAGTTACAGTAAACATTAAACAAAACCCAGCTCCAGGCCATATTAACATATGGGACTATGTCCTTACTTACCTCACTTCCTATTACCAGATAGATATTCACAGCTGTCATATATATAAAGACTCACAAGGACAAGAAAAACCACTGACTAAAGAGACAAAGTAAGCATCAGAATAAAACAACATAAGTTATAGATGTTGGTAAGAATTTTAAAATAACAGTGTTTAACACATAAGAGCTTAAATTGGAAAACTAAACATCATGCAAGCAGATAACTAATGTAAGAAGAACAATGAAAATTCTAAAAATATTAAAATGACAGAACTCACAAATAAATGTCGGTATATTGGACAAACCTGAAGAAAGAAAAAGTATTTTTTTAAATTTATTGCACAAGTATTTCCTTTATTTTTAAAGTGTTTATTCTCACTTTACTTGTCTAGTTCATAAGGTGAACAGTGACTAACTTACAGCTCTGTAGCGATTCTGTGTCCTCTGAAAAGTATCCTTCACAGATGAAGAAGAAAGAACTATATTCTCAGAAAAAAAAAATGTAGTAAAATCACACCACCAACACCACTACCCTGCAAGAAAATTTGAAAGAGAAGTCCAAAAACTGCAAAGTCACCATCTCAAAAGGGAGATTGGGCCAAAAGCCTCTACCATTCTATGAAGATGGGTCTGGCCATTAATGGGTGCAGCCTAGAACATTCCTAGCTATGACCACAGAATGTAAGCTCAGAATTACAGGGATTCAGAGGTTACACAGGCTCCTGCACTAAATATAGGCCTCAGATCAAATCGTTGGAGTTTACAGTTATCAGTATTTATATACTTTTCCCAGATTTGAGAGATACTCTCTGCCCTGATCCAGCTTTCTAGTCCTAATTCCTACCCTGACACCATCTATCCAGAAAATACCTTTGCTCCATCTGCATGTTAGCTGCCATGCTAACATTAGTGAAAATGAGTAAAGTCTTGGACCCCTTGGAATATAACTAAAATAGACCTACTAACTTTTTAAAAAATGGTGACCCCAAATTTCATCTGCTATATTCTTGCCTTTAGGTTCCAGATTATTAAACAGTTTTTTCTGCTTTGTATCTTAATGCTTATTTATACACCAAGTTTCAGATGTTACCATGATTCTAACCTGACTTCCCCAGGCAGACGACCTCATCAGTGTACCCTGGAATCCCACCTCTCCAGAGCTCTGCTCTACTAGGGAAAGATAGAAACAGGCTGGGAGTATGGATCGGACTGCCAATGTCCATGTTCAGTGGAGAAGCAATTACAAAAGCCAGACTTCCCACCTTCTGCACCCCATAATGATCCTGGTTCCATGCTCCCAAAGAGATAAAGAATAGGAGAGGTTCCAGTGGAGGGGATGGGATATAGAACTCTGGTGGAGGGAAATGTGTGGAATTTGATCCCTCTTATCCAATTGTTTTGTTGATATTTTCTATTTTTTATTTCATAAATAATTTTTAATAAATTTTAAAAAGCTGCAAAGACACCATCTATTGTTGAAAACATAACTGGAAATGGATGGACATGATTCTGTCTTTTATGCCTATTGCTACTGGTTGCCCCACGAATATATCACTTCATTTACTCCTCTCCCTTTTGCTTGCCATCAACCACCCATTCTGTCTTTTACTGTCTTTCTTGATCTCTTAATGATATATGTTGTCTAACATAAAAATATTTTCCAGGTGAACATATAATTTCCATATGCAAAGTACTTTAACATAGTAATCTCACTAGTTCATATAAAAGGGAAAAAGTTCAAAAGCCTTTGATTTACCTTACGAAGTTCTAAGTTCTCAATCTGCCCTTTAAATAAAAAAATAATTCTAGAATCAATACAATTAATATTAGTTCTCTAAAAATTCCAACAAAATAGGTTATCCACAGCCAGGTATATCAAGAACGAAAAGAGAAGGCAGGAATTTACAAAATCTGAAATGAAAACAAAGTAGTTATCATTGATTGTATAGATATTAAAAGAATAATACAATACTAAAAATTGGCCCTAATCAGGGAGTCCTGAGATTCCCAAACAGACATGATGGGCCTAGACCTCGAATAAAACCCTCTCTCCTTTCTTACTGGTCATCTCTATCAGGAACAACACAATAGACCCCTTTGTGGACCCCCATAGGACCTCGCCCTCAATGTGTATCAACAATGGTAGAGAATGTTCCATCCTCTGAAGGGAGGCTGGACAACATACTCTATGGTACACCTGAGGAAGATGGGTCCTGATACTGGGGCAGCTTGGAACATTCCTATTAATGACCACAGAATGTGAGCTCAGATCTACAGGGATGCAGGTCACATAGGCTCCTAAGCTGAATATGGGCCCCAGATCAGATGGGGTTTGCAGTCAACAATATTTATACACCTTTCCCATATTTGGGAGCTTTTCTCTTTCCTGATCCAGCTTTCTGGTCCTTCTGCCAACCATGAGATCATATCCCCAGACAATAATTAGGATCCAGCTGCATATCATATTTCAGGCTCAGGCAAAAAAAAAAAAAAAAGCACTAGTATAGCCACCGGCCCTTTGGAATATAACTAAAATATGCCTACTAGCTATCTACAAAATGCAGGGCCCCCCAACTCTTCATCTGCACTATTCCAGCCTTTAGGTCCATGATTGGTCAACAATTTGTTTGGCTTTGTATGTTAACTCTCTTTTCAACCACCAGGGTCCAGATGCTAGAAGGATGCCAACCAGACTTCCCTGGACAGACAACCCCACCAATGAGTCCAGAGCTCTTCCCCACTAGGGAAAAAGAGAGACAGGCTGAGAGTATGGATCGACCTGTCAATGCCCAGGTTCAGCGGGGAAGCAATTACAGAAGCCTTCCACCCTCTGCATCCCACAATGACCTTGGGCCCATACTCCCAGAGGGGTAAAGTGCCGGGATAGCCTGAGGGTACTTCTTCCCGAGCTAGTGCTCTCTGGGTTGGAGAGAACTCAACTGGAGCCGATCTAGGCTGCTGCGTGGGAGAGGGATCAGGAACTCATGCCACACTAACTTCGCAGGAGATACACTCTGGAACTCTCGGAGCAGGAAAGCAATTTCCAAGTGTCTTTAATCATAAGAGCAGCTGTTTTTATACTCTCCAAGTAGGGTGGAAACAGGATGTGATATAGAGGGTGGAGAGAAAAGTGACTGGTGAAAATCAGAGTGTGACAAGGAGGGGGCAGAGCAGGCGAGAATCCTATCACTTAACCACCAATGCCCTGGAGGGAGTGCTTTATGTAAATGTAAAAGTGATTTATGTAAATAGACCAGATCGTTGAATGGGATTAAATCTATCCCTATATAGGTATATGGTTAAGCAGAAGCCAGGGGGAGCTGGCATACTATCCAACAGTAAAGAATAGGAAAGCTGGGAATCCAGCGTAGTGCAGCGGGTTAAGCACAGGTGGCTGCACAGCGCAAGGACCAGCGTAAGGATCCAGGTTCAAGCCCGGGCTCCCCACCTGCAGAGAAGTCACTTCACAGGTGGTGAAGCTAATCTACAGGTGTCTGTCTTTTTCTCCCCCTCTGTCTTCCCCTCCTTTCTCCATTTCTCTCTGTCCTATCCAACAACAATGACAGCAATAACAACAACACTAAACAACAAGGGCAACAAAAGGGAAAATAAATCTAAACAATTTTAAACAGGAAAGCTGGGAGTGGGATGGTAGCACAGCGGGTTTAACGGATGTGGTGCAAAGTGCAAGGACCCACGTAAGGATTGGGGTTAGAGCCCCCGGCTCCCCACCTGCAGGGGAGTCACTTCACAAGAGGTGAAGCAAGTCTGCAGGTGTCTATCTTTCTCTCCTCCTCTCTGTCTTCCCCTCCTCTCTCCAATTCCCTCTGTCCTATCCAGCAATGACGACATCAACAATAACTACAACAATAAAACAATAAGGGCAACAAAAGGAATAAATAAATAAATAAATAAATAAATAAATAAATAAATAAGAATAGGAAAGCTGTCAGGGGAGGGGATACAGAGTTCTGGTGGTGGGAATTGTGTGAAGTTGTACCCCTCTTATCCTATGGTTTTGTCAGTTTCCTTTTTATAAATAAAAAATTAAATTAAAAAAAAGAAAGAGAGAGAACACACCCTACTTCATTGTATGAAGCCAGCATTAATCCTCATACCAAAACTAGTATAGTCATGGGCTCTTATGAATATAACTAAAATAGGACTACTAACTACCTACAAAACGGAGACCCCCCCAACTCTTCATCTGAACTATTCCAGCCTGTAAGTTCATGATTAGTCAACAATTTGTTTGACTCTATATGTTAACTCTTTTTTCATCCACTAAGTTCCAGATGCTAACATGATGTCAACTAGACTTCCTTTGACAGAGGACCCCACCAATGTGTCCTGGAGCCGCGCTTCCCCAGAGCCCCACCCACTAGGGAAAGAGAGAGACAGGCTGGGAGTATGGATTGACCTGCCTAAACCCCTATGTTCAGTGGGAAGCAATTACAGAAGCCAGACCTTCCACCTGCACCGCATAATGACCCTGGGTCCATACTCCCAGAGGATAAAGAATAGAAAAGCTATCAGAGAAAAGGATGGGATACAGAGTTCTGGTGGTGGGAATTGTGTGGAGTTGTACCACTCTTCTCCTATGGTTTTTGTCAGTGTTTCCTTTTTATAAATAATTTTTAATTAAAAATAAATAAAGTGTGGCAAAGCTAAAAAATGGAAAACTACAGAATAAAATTTCTTATGAAAAAAGATTCAGTTAAATATTATCAAAGGGAATATAACAATGTACAAGTTATATATTGCAACCAAGTGGAAATTGATCCCAAGCTGTTTAAACATGGGGGAGTAATCACTTACAGAGAAAAGATCACTTAACTCAATTACATGCATAGGATTAAAAAAAAGAAAAAAATGACATGTTCATATTAACAGATAAAGAAAACACATAGAATAAACCTCAACGTCCATTCAGGATTTTAAAGAAAAAATTTTGAAGTCTCAGGACAGATAACTAAAGAACATCTACAAAAGAAATCTACAGCTAATATAATGTTTAATAGCAAGAAACTAGATATTTTCTAACTAATTGTGAACAAAGTAATTACGCTCTACCTCACCAGTCCTGTTTAACTAAACTTATTACACTAGAAGTTCTAGGGTAGTACAATAAGAAAAAAAAAAGCTTAACATATTTGGGTAAAAAAAAAGTCATAAACCTGTCGTTTTCATGGGTTAAAACAGTATCTACATAGAAGATCACAAACATTATACCAAAAATCCTTGGATTAACAAGCAAGTATAACTGGAGCTGAACGGTGGCTCATCCAGAAGAGTGTACAAAATTCAGTGTTACAGCCCCTGGTCCCCACTTGAAGGGGAAACTTCATAAGTAGTGAAGCAGTGCTGCAGATGCCTCTCCTCTCTATCCCCTTGTCCCTCTATCTTTCTCTTTATTTCTGCATATCTGTTACCTGCTATCAAAATAAGAAAAGGGAAAAAAATGGTCACTGGGAACTGAGGATTTAGGCAGGCTCCAAGCCCCAGAAATAATACCAGTAGCAAATATAAAGCAAGTATAGCAAAGACAAAGGATACAAACTCAATCTACACAAGTTAGCCACTACCTCAAGTTAAAAGGTTTTTATACAGTTAAGGGAAACTACCACAAAAAATAAAAAAAATAAAAAACAATGCAGCAATTGAGAGAATAAACTCATATATCACAAGTCTGACAAGGGGTTGATATCTAAAATACATAAGTCATGCAACTCAACAACAAAAAAAGCAAGCAATCCAATTTTTAACTGGATAAAAGACCTGAATAGATACCTCTTTAAAGAAGGCATACAGATATCTAGCTGATAGAGACATAAAAAGAATGTTCAGCATCATTTGCCATTAGGGAAATTCACAGCAAAACTACAGGATACTGCCTGACACCAGTGAGAATAGGCCACATCAAAAATATTAGAAGCAAGAAGTTGGTCGGTAGCTAGCAGCGGGTTAAGTGCATGTGGCGCAAAGCGCAGGGACCAGCATAAAGATCCCAGTTCGAGCCACCAGATCCCCACCTGCAGGGGGGTCACTTCACAAGCGGTGAAGCAGGTCTGCAGATGTCTATCTGTCTCCCCTCCTCTCTCCATTTCTCTCTGTCCTATCCAACAACAACGACATCAAGATCAACAACAATAATAACTACAAGGGCAAAAAAGCAAATAAGTAAGTAAATACTTTTTTAAAAATTTAAAGAATCTTTTAAAAATATTAGAAGCAATAAATATTGATGAGAATGCAGGTAAAAGTGAATTCTTATATACTGTGGGAGTGTAAATGGGTGCAGTTTCTATGGAAAATGATGTGGAGATTCCTATAAAAATCTAAAAACTAAAATACTCTGAGATAATTATCAGTAAAGTAGGTGAAAGGCATCTTCTTTTTATTTATTCTTTAATTTTATTTGTATATATACATATATTTTTAGCTACTCCCATCACCAAATGTCTGTGTCCCTATGCCCACCTCCACAGATAACCACAATAGTTCTCCTACAGTCTTGAAAATAAGTTGATAGTTTTTTTTACATTTCTATATTCAATTGTCTATATTATGCATATGAGCCAAACCATTCTGTTGTCCTTCATCTCCTTAGTTGCTTCACTGAACACAATTTTCTACAATTCCATACACTTTATCCCCAAAGACACAATATCATCACTTGTTATTGCTGCATAATACTCTATTAAGTATATGTCCCATGATTTCTTTATTCATTCATCTATCAAGGAGCATTTTGGTTGTTTCCAGGTTTTTGCTATGTGAAAAAGCTGCTGTAAAGATGGGGGTGCACATATCCCTTAGAATCAGTATTAATTGTATCTTTGGGGTATATGCCTAGCAGTGGAATTGCTGGGTCATATGGCATTTCCATTTGTAGGTGTTTAAGGATTCTCCACACTTTTTCAGAATGGTTGAAGGCATCTGTTATCATATAAATACAAAGAAAGACTAGTAATAATGCCATAGTACTAATACCATTTTACACCTGTGAGAAGGCCATGCCTTAGAAAGGACAGAAACAACAAATGGAGAGGGAAAAGAACCCTACTACTCTGCTGGAAGGAATATAAATAAGTTAACCCCCTGTGAGAAACAATCTGAAGATTCTATAGAACACTTATGGGGCCAGACTGTGGCGCACCTGGTTAAGCACACATAGTACTAAGTGCAAAGACTAGCCCAAAGATCCCTGTTGAAGCTCCCGTTCCCCACCTGCAGGGGGGCAGTTCCATGAGCAGTAAAGCAGTGCTGCAAGTGTCTGTCTTTCTCACTACCTCTCTACCTCTCCTCCTCTCTTAATTTCTCTCTGTCCTACCCAAGAAAGAAAGAGAGAAAGAAAGAAAGAAAGAAAGAAAGAAAGAAAGAAAGAAAGAAAGAAAGAAAGAAAAGCAGAAAGAAAGAAAGAAAGAAAGAAAAGCAGAAAGAAAGAAAGAAAGAAAGAAAGAAAGAAAGAAAGAAAGAAAGAAAGAAAGAAAGAAAGGAAACCAGTGGATTCACAAGGCCGACCTTATAATAATCCAACAATTTCTCTCCAAGGGATTTGTAAAAAAAAAAAATCATTTATCCAAAGAGATTCCTGTATGTACATCTATGTTCATAGAAGCATAGTTTATAATATCCCAAATTTATTAGCAACCCAGATTCTCAACAAGAAATGAGTTACTAGGAAAGCTATGATATATATATAAAATGAAATACTGCCTAGCTGTTAAAAATAATGACGTCAACTCTTTTACCTCATCTTCAATGGAACTTCAAGGAATTATGTTAAGGGAGAAAAGCCAAAATAAGAAAGATAAGTACTAAATGATCTCACTTATAAATGGAACTTAAGAAAGAAGAAAAGGAAAACACAAAGTAAAATTTGTATTGGGTGTAGTGTCTTTCACCAAAGGAAAAGACTCTCAGGAAAGGGGGGAAGGGAAACAATGGAGAGGGTATTGGATCCTAGTGCATGATGGTGGAAATGTTGGCAGTGAGAATATTCTCCAGAAACCTATCACGGGATAATGAGAAATTATACGCATTTGTCAACAACTGTATTGTAAACTATTTAGCCCTCAATAAAATGAATATATATATATAATTTTTGTACATATATATAATTTTTAACCAGAACACTGTTAAGCTCTGGCTTATGATAGTGCCAGGAATTAATCCTAGACCCTTCAATTTCTCAGGCATTAAAGTCTGTTGTATATTTATTTCTCTAGGCTCTAAATAGTTTAAATTGCAGTTTAAATATGTTAACAATGAGGAGGAAGGCAGGTATGCTGATGAAGACGGTAAAGTATAGAAGATAGTAATTCCCAATATCTTTAGTAGGAAATAGATAAAAATAGAAAATAGTAAGGTTAGTATGGAAAGTAGTCACTAGAACACTCTAAGAGGGTGCAGTGTGGAATCTTCTAAACCACTGTTAAACACATGCACTTAATTGAAAAGGAAGTATTGGCTGGGAAAATGACTCAAATTGTTAAGCAATAGAGTTTTTGCCAGAGAATCCTGATACAACCCCCAGTGATGCATGTACTGGAGTAATGTTCTGGCTTCTCTCATATATTCTTTCTCTGTGTCTCTCTGTCTCTCTGTCTCTCTGTCTCTCTCTGTGTGTGTGTGTGTGTGTGTGTGTCATATGAAACTCATATAAATAAATCTTTTTTTAAAAGACAACCAGGGTTAAAGACTAGGAAAGCTATCAAGGGAGGGGATGGAATATGGAGTTCTGGTGGTGGGAACTGTGTGGTGTTGTACCCCTCTTATCTTATGATTTTGTCCATGTTTCCTTTTTATATAAAATAAAAAATAAAAAGACAACTAGTAGATGCTCTTACTTATGTTTGAAATATATGAACTTGTAAAAAGAAGGTGAAGGAAGAGAAAAAGGAGGATGAGAAGGAGAAGAATACTAACTGTCTATAAGATTTTGTGAAAACTATGGTGATTTGCATATATTATCTGGGGTGAGGGCACAGAACTGTGGTGGTGGGTGCAGTTTGGAACTATACCCCTGTAGTCTTATAATCTTGTATACCATTATTAAATCACTAATAAACTGGGCTGGGTGGTAGCACAGCCAGTTAGAATGAACAAGGACCTGGGTTCAAGCTCTATTTCCCCAACTCCAGAGGGGAAGCTTCACAAGTGGTAAAACAGTGCTGCAGATGTCTCTCTTTCTCTCTTCCTCTCTCTATATGTAGATCCCCCTTCCCTCTTAGTTTCTCTCTGTCTCTATCCAATAAATAAGTAAATGATTGTAATTGGTGGGTTGAACAGTTTGCAGTATAGTCTTTAACACACAGGTCCAAATTTTCATCTCCTCAATTGGTGTGTAAGAGACACTGCAGGACCCCAGTATCCCTTCATCATGTTCCTTCCCATGCCTTCCCAAAGTACATTGCTTTGGTGCAATATACCACACCCAGTTTGTGCTTCATCTTGTATTTTTCCTTATTGCTCTCTATTCTGAAGTTCCATCTACACTGAGATCATTTTGTATTGGTCTTTCTCTTTCTGGCTTTGTCTCACTAAACACAATTCCTTCAAGTTTTGACTATGCTATTAAAAAGGAGATGACCTCATCATTTTAAACTACTGAATAGTACTCCATTGAGTTATATATGTAGCACTACTTTCTTTCTTAAAAGATTTATTTTTTATCTATAAAAAGGAAAAATTGTCAAAACCATAAGATAAAAGGGGTACAAATACACACAGTTCCCACCATCAGAACTCCATATCCTATCCCCTCTCCTGATAGCCCTCTCCCCTTTAAATATTTTTATTTACTTATTTATGAGAAAGATAGGAGGACAAAGAAAGAACCAGACATCACTCTGGCATATGTGCTGCCATGAATCAAACTTGTGACCTTGTGCTTGAGAGTCCAAAGCTTTATCACTGCTCCACCTCCAGACCACATTGTTGTAGTTACTATTGTTGTTGTTATTGATGTCGTCATTGTTGTATAGGACAGAGAGAAAGGGAGAGAGGAGGGGAAGACAGAGAAGAGGAGAGAAAGATAGACACCTACAGACCTGTTTCACCACCTGTAAAGCTACCCCCTGCAGGTGGAGAGCCAGAGGCTCGAACCGGGATTTTTAGGCAGGTTCTTGCACTTGGCGCCATGTGTGCTTAGACCACTGCGCTATCCCCCAACTCCACATACTACAACTTTCTTTTTTTTTAATTTTTTATTTAAGAAAGGATTAACGAACAAAACCATAAGGTAGGAGGGGTACAACTCCACACAATTCCCACCACCCAATCTCCTTAACCCACCCCCTTCCATGATAGCTTTCCCATTCTCTAGCCCTCTGGGAGCATGGACACAGGGTCATTGAGGGTTGCAGAAGATAGAAGTGCTGGCTTCTGTGATTGCTTCCCCGCTTAACATGGGCGTTGACTGGTCGGTCCATACTCCCAGTCTGCCTCTCTCTTTCCCTAGTAAGGTGGGTCTCTGGGGAAGCTGAGCTCCAGGACATATTGGTGGGGTCTTCAATCCAGGGAAGCCTGGCCAGCATCTTGGTGGCATCTGGAACTGCAAACTCTAGTGTACTTCTGCTTTCAGGTATATATTTTGCAGTAGTTTATGGATACGTGTGAACATAAGCTCTCTCTCACAGAAACTGGTGTATATCTAGGTTATGGGACTTTGTTAGAAGGTGAACCACCTGAGATGAAATTAGAGTGTACTATAAAAGAAAAGGTCTCACCCGAGTAATGAAGCTGAAGGGTTGTCATTCCACAGGTGAAGTTTCTGGACACAGTCTGAGGTGAAGCATGTTGAGGTGGCAATCGTTCTGTTGGTTAGGTTGTGATCGGCAGATGCAATATTATTTGATATGGATTGGGAGACGCATATGGGAAAGTGGGCCCTATCCAAGGGTTCCAGGACTGGGGGAAATAGGGGCTCTATAGTGGAGATGTGAGGTTCCTGCTGTCTTAGGGTTCAAAAAGACAATCGATAGTTAATGTTATCATCACATTATTTGGTAACTGGGTTAACTTTGAAAAGTCCTTTTGTTAGGGTTTGCTGTACAGTATCCAGTATCTTGTATATAGCTGTGCTATGGGAAGCTTCTAATCTACTTGGTCTAGGCTTTTGAGAGGGTCCGCATATCAAATACACAGCCTATATATATTAAAAAGATTCAGTTTGTGTTTTGAGAAACTTTGAGACATACAACTGATTTTACCCCTCTCATATTAATTAACTACTGATTTATATGTCTACATTTTGCTAGGAGTGTACATAACCACCATTCCCATCACCAACAGACTGTGACCCATCCCTCCCACCCACTCCCACAACCCACTGTCCCAGGAAGCTGCATGTCTACCCCTCACCACAGGGTTTTAACTTTGGTGCCCTACTTACAATTTGGTCAGGTCCTGCTTTTAGTTTCCCTTTCAGATCTCCTTACTCAACTTCTGTTGATGAGTGGGATCATCCCATACTCATCTTTATCTTTCTGACTTAGTTCACTTAACATAATTCCTTCTAACTCTGTCCAAGATGGGTCAGAGAAGGTGGGTTCATTGTTTTTGATAGCTGCATAGTATTCCATTGTGTATATATACCACAGCTTTCTCAGCCACTCATCTGATGTTGGGCACCTGGGTTGCTTCCAGGTTTTAGCTATTATGAATTGTGCTGCTATGAACATAGGAGTACACACCTCTTTTTGGTTGGGTGTTATGGAGTCCTTGGGGTATAACCCCAGGAGAGGAATTACTGGATCATATGGAAGGTCCATTTCTAGCCTTCTGAGAGTTTTCCAGACTGCTCTCCACAGAGGCTGTACCAATTTACATTCCCACCAGCAATGTAAAAGGGTTCCTCTGTCCCCACATCCTCTCCAGCAATTGTTGCTGCTGTCCTTTTTGATGTATGCCATTCTTACAGGAGTGAGGTGGTATTTTAGTGTTGTCTTAATTTGCATTTCTCTGACAATCAGGGACCTAGAGCAGTTTTTCATATGTTTGTTAGCCTTTTGGATCCCCTCTGTAGTGAATGTTTTGTTCATATCCTCTGCCCATTTTTGGATGGGGTCATTTGCTTTTTTGGTGCTAAGTTTGCTGAGCTCTTTATATATTTTGGTGATTAGTTTCTTGTCTGATGTATGGCATGTGAAGATCTTCTCCCATTCTGTGAGGGGTCTGTTTGTTTAATAGTTTCTTTGGATGTGCAGAAGCTTTTCAATTTGATGTAGTCCCATTGGTTTGTTTCTACTTTAGTATTCCTTGCAATTGGGTTTGATTCATCAAAGATGTCCTTGAGGTGTAGGTGGGAAACTGTTTTACCAATGTTTTCTTCTAAGTATTTGATTGTTTCTGGTCTGACATCTAGGTCTTTGATCCATTTGGAGTTGATTTTTGTTTCTGGTGAGATAAAGTGGTTCAATTTCATTCTTCTGCATGTTTCAACCCAGTTTTCCCAGCACCATTTATTGAAGAGAGCCTCCTTTTTCCATTTAATACTTTGGGCCCCCATATCAAAGATTAGATGTCCATAGGTGTGGGGACTTATTTCTGGGCTTTCAATTCTGTTCTACTGGTCTGTGTGCCTATTTTTGTTCCAGTACCATGCTGTTTTGATGATAATGGCTTTATAATATAGTTTAAGGTCTGGGAGTGTGATGCCTCCATTTCTGTTTCTTTTCCTCAAGATGGTTTTGGCAATTCTAGGTGTTTTTTTAGGTTCCAGAAAATGATTGTAGTGTTTGTTCTATTCTCTTAAAGAAGCTTGGTGGAACTTTGATGGGTATTGCATTAAATTTGCATATGGCTCTGGGGAGAATATTCATTTTGATATATTTATTCTTCCAATCCATGAGCATGGAATATCTTTCCATTTCTTGGTATCAGTTTCTATTTCCTTGAGTAGCGACTCATAGTTTTCAGCATACAAGTCTTTCATTTCTTTGGTCAACTTTATTCCTAGGTTTGATTGATTTTGCTGAAACAGTAAATGGGAGTGATTTCTGGATGTCTTCTTCTTCAGATTTAGTGTTTGCATAAAGAAATGCCACTGATTTTTGTACATTGATTTTGTAGCCTGATACTTTGCTATATTGCCTAATAACTTTCAGTAGTTTTCTGTTGGATTCCTTAGGTCTTTCTATCTATACTATCATATAATCTGCAAATAGTGAGAGCTTGACTTCTTCCCTTCCAATCTGTATTCCTTTGATTTCTTTCTCTTGCCTGATTGCTATGGCAAGAACTTCCAATACTATGTTGAAGAGTAACGATGACAGTGGACAGCCCTGTCTAGTCCCCGATCTGAGGGGGAATGCTTTCAGCTTCTGTCCATTGAGTATGATGTTGGCTGTAGGTTTGCTATATATAGACTCCACTATCATGAGGAATTTCCCATCTATTCCCATTTTTTGTAGAGTTTTGAGCATGAATGGGTGTTGGATTTTGTCAAAGGCTTTCTCTGCATCTATTGAGATAATCATGTGGTTTTTGGCTATGCTTTTATTGATGTGGTGAATGACATTGATTGACTTACGGATGTTGAACCAACCTTGCATTACTGGGATGAATCCCACTTGGTCATGAAGAACAATCTTTTTGATATGTTGCTGTATCTAGTTGGCCAATATCTTGTTTAATATTTTGGCATCTATGTTCATCAGAGATATTGGTCTGTAGTTTTCCTTTTTTGTTCTGTCCCTATCAGCTTTTGGTATCAGGGTGATGTTGCCTTCATAGAAGGTGGAAGGGAGTATTCCTGTTTCTTCAATCTTATGGAATAGCTTAAGAAGTATGGGTATTAACTGTTTCCTGAAAGTTCTGTAGAATTCATTTGTGAAGCCATCTGGTCCAGGACTTTTGTTGTTGGGGAGATTCTTAATAACGGTTTCAATTTCTTTGTCTGTGATTGGTGCATTTAGATTTTGTAATTCTTCTTGGTTCAGTTTTGGAAGGGCATATGCTTCTATGAATTGTTCCATTTCTTCCAGATACTCTAGCTTGGTGGCGTATAGTTCTTTATAGGAGTTTCACAGGATTCTCTGGATTTCTGTGGTGTCAGTTGTGATATCTCTTCTATCGTTTACAATTCTATTAATTTGAGTCTTCTCTCTTTTTTGTTTGGTGAGTCTGGCTAGGGGGTTGTCAATTTGTTTAATCTTTCAAAGAACCAACATTTGGCTTCACTGATCTTTTGTATGGTTCTTTTATTTTCGATGTTGTTTATTTCTGCTCTAACTTTAGTGATTTCTGTCCTTCTGGTTGCTTTAGGGTTCCTTTGTTCCTCTTCCTCTAAGTCCTTGAGCTGTGCAGTAAGGTCGTTCATTTGAGCTTCTTCTTGGTGTTTAATATGTGATTGTATGGCTATAAGTTTCCCTCTCAGTACTGCTTTAGCTGTGTCCCAAATATTTTGATAGGTTGTATCTTCATTTTCATTAGTTTCCAGGAACATTTGAATTTCCCGCTTGAGTGAGTCTCTGACCCAGTGGTTCTTAAGGAGCATGTTGTTTAGTTTCCAAATTCTGTGTCTTTTTGATAATTTTCTGTTTGTTGTTAAATGTTAGTTTACTCCACTGTGGTCTGAGAAGATTGGGATGATTTCAATGCTCTTGAATTTATTGATCCTATCTTTGTGGCCTAACATGTGGTCTATTCTTGAGTATGTGTTATGTGGATTTGAAAAGAAGGTGTATTCCAGTTTTTTGGGGTGGAGGAGTCTGAAAATGTCCAAGAGGTCTAGTCTGTCAATCTCTTCATTCAATTCTCTTGTATCTTTATTGGTTCTCTGCTTTGTTGATCTGTCTAAGTGTGAGAGTGGGGTATTGAAGTCTCCCACTATCATTGTATTACTATTGATGTATTTTTGAAATTCTTTCAGTAGACGCTTAATGTATTTAGATGGTCCCCCGTTGGGTGCATAGATGTTAATAATTGTTAAGTCTTCTTGGCTGATATACTACAACTTTCTTAGCCATTCATCTGTCATTGAGCTTTGGGTTGCTTCCAACTTTGGGCTATTGTAAACTGTGCTGCTGTGAACATTGGTGTGCATAGACCTTTGAAAATATGAGGTTTTGTTTTCTCTGGTTATATCCCATGGAGAGGGATTGCTCAGTCATATTTAGATGTAAGCCTATAAATAATCAAATATGTAAAGGAAAACATGGGCAGAACTTTCGTCCATGTATCTTTTAGAAATATCTTTGCTAATTTGAATATAATTTCAGGGAAAACAAAATTTAAAAAACCAATGGGGCTACAGCAAATTAAAAAGCATGTGCATGGCAAAAGAAATCACCACCATAATAGAGACTCCCCACATAGAGTGGGGTAAAAATCTGTATGTGTTATACATCAGACAGAGGGCTAATAACCATAGTACACAAGAACTCACCAAACTCAACAATAGACAACCCCATTAAAAAATGGGGGAGCTCACTTAACATAATTCCTTCTATCTCTGTCCAAGATGGGTCAGAGAAGTTGAGTTCATTGCTCTTAGTACCTGCATAGTATTCCACTGTGTATATATACCACAGTTTTCTCAGTCACTCATCTGTTTTTGGGCACCTGGGTTGCTTCCAGGTTTTAGCTATTATGAATTGGGCTGCTATAAACATAGGAGTACACACATCTTTTTGGTTGGGTGTTATGGAGCTCTTGGGGTATATCTTCAGGAGAGGAATTACTGGGTCATATGGAAGGTCCATGTCTAGCCTTACGAGAGTTCTCCAGACTGCTCTCCACAGAGGCTGGACCAATTTACATTCCCACCAGCAGTGCAAAAGGGTTCCTCTGTCCCCACAGCCTCTCCAGCATTTGTTGCTGCTGTCCTTTTTGATGGATGCCATTCTTACAGGAGTGAGGTGGTATCTCAATGTTGTCTTTATTTGCCTATCTCTGACAATCAGCGACCTGGAGCAGTTTTTCATATGTTTGTTAGCCTTTTGGATCTCCTCTGGAGTTAATGTTCTGTTCATATCCTCTGCCCATTTTTGGATGGGGTCATTTGCTTTTTTGGTGCTAAGTTTGCTGAGCTCTTTATATATTTTGGTGATTAGTCTCTTGTCTTATGCATGGCATGTAAAGATCTTCTCCCATTCTGTAAGGGGTCTCTTTGTTTGTGTGATAGTTTCTTTGGCTGAGCAGAAGCTTTTCAATTTGATATAGTCACATTGGTTTGTTTCTGTTTTAGTCTTCCTTGCAATTGGGTTTGTTTCATCAAAGATGTCCTTGAGGTTTAGGTGGGAAAGAGTTTTACCAATGTTTTCTTCTAAGTATTTGATTGTTTCTGGTCTAACATCCAGGTCTTTAATCCATTTGGAGTTGATTTTTGTTTCTGGTGAGATAAAGTGGTTCAATTTCATTCTTCTGCATGTTACAACCCACTTTTCCCAGCATCATTTGTTGAAGAGAGCCTCCTTCTTCAATTTAATACTTTGCACCCCCTTATCAAGGATTAGATGTCCATAGGTGTGGGGGTTTATTTCTGGGCTTTCAATTCTGTTCTACTGGTCTGTGTGCCTATTTTTGTTCCAGTACCATCCTGTTTTGATGATGATGGCTTTATAATAAAGTTTGAGGTCTGGGAGTGTGATGCCTCCATTTCTGTTTCCTTTCCTCAAGATGGTTTTGGCAATTCTCAGTGTTTTCTGGTTCCAGATAAATGATTGTATTTTTTGTCTTATTCTCTTAAAGAAGTTTGGTGGAACTTTGATGCATATCGCATTAAATTTGTATATGGCTCTGGGAAGAATATTCATTTTGATGATTTTATTCTTCCAATCCATGATCATGGTATATCTTTCCATTTCTTGGTATCAGTTTCTATTTCCTTGAATAGTGACTCATAGTTTTCAGTATACAAGTCTTTCACTTCTTTGGTCAACTTTACTCCTAGGTATTTTATTGATTTTTCTGTAACAGTGAATGGGAGTGATTTCTGGATGTCTTCTTCAGATTTAGTGTTTGCATAAAGAAATGCCACTGATGTTTGTACATTGATTTTGTAGCCTGATACCTTGCTATATTGCCTAATAACTTTCAGTAGTTTTCTGCTGGATTCTCTAGGTTTTTCTACGTATACTATCATATCATCTGCAAATAGTGAGAGCTTCACTTCTTCCCTTCCAATCTGTATTCCTTTGATTCCTTTCTCTTGTCTGATTGCTCTGGCAAGAACTTCCAACACTATGTTGAAGAGTAATGGTGATAGTGTATAGCCCTGTTTAGTCACCGATCTGAGGGGGAATTCTTTCTGTTTCTGTCCATTGAGTATTATGTTGGCTGTAGGTTTGCTATATATGGATTCCACTATATTGAGGAATTTCCCATTTATTCCCATTTTTTGTAGGGTTTTGAGCATGAATGGGTGTTGGATTTAGTCAAAGGCTTTCTCTGCATCTATTGAGATAATCATGTGATTTTTGGCTTTGCTTTTATTGATGTAGCGAATGACACTGACTGACCTAGGGCACCAAAGTAAAAACTCTGTAGTGAGCGGGAGGGTGGACATGCGGTTTCCTGGGCCGGTGGGTGGGTGGGATGGGACACAATCTTTTGGTGATGGGAATGGTGTTTATGTACACAGCTATTAAAATGAAGTAATATAAATCACTATTTAATTAATATGAGAGGGGGAAAATTGCTTGTATGTCTAATAAAGGAACTTTTCAAAGCTAACCCAATTACCAAATAATGTGATGATAACAGTAACTATCCATTGTCTTCTCAAACCCTAAGACAGCAGGAACCTCACATTTCCACTATAGATCCTCTACTTCCCCCAGTCCTGGAACCCTTGGATAGGGCCCAATTTCCCGTATGCCTCTCCCAACCCATATCAAATAATATTGCATCTGCCGATCACAACCTAACCAACACAACGACTGCTACCTCAACATGCTTTACTTCAGACTGTGTCCAGAGACTTCATGTGTGGAATGACAACCCTTCAGCTTCATTACTCGGGTGAGACCTTTCCTTTCATAGTATACTCTAATTCCATCCCAGGTGGTTCACTTCCTAACAAAGTCCCAAAACCTAGATATAGACCAGGTTCCAGGAGATAGAGCATATGTTCACAGGTATCCATAGACTAGGGCAAATATATGCCTGAAAGCAGTAGTACACTAGCGTTTGCAGTGAGTACCCCCCAACACTTCATCTCCACTATTCCAACCTTTAGGTCTATGATTCTTCAACAATTTGTTTGGCTTTGTATGTTAACTCTCTTTTCAGCCACCAGGTTCCAGATGCCATCAGGATGCCGGCCAGGCTTCCCTGGACTGAAGACCCCACCAATGCATCCTGGAGCTCCGCTTCCCCAGAGACTCACCCTACTAGGGAAAGAGAGAGGCAGACTGAGAGTATGGATAGACCAGTCAACGCCCATGTTCAGCTGGGAAGCAACTACAGAAGGCAGACCTCCCACCTTCTGCAATACACAACGACCCTGGGTTCATGCTCCCAGAGGGACAGAGAATGGGAAAGCTATTGGGGAGGGGGTGGGATATGGAGATTGGGTGACGGGAATTGTGTGGAGTTGTACCCCCCATCCTATGATTTTGTTAATGTCTCCTTTCTTAAATAAATAAATTAATTAATTAATAAATAAATTAATTAATTAATTTTAAAAATGGGGGAGGACATGGGCAGAATCTTCTCCAAAGAGATCCAAAGGGCCAACAAACATATGACCAAAAAAATGCTCAAAAACACCAGTGATCAGGGAAATGAGAGTAAACACAACATGAGATACCACTTTACACCTGTGAGTATGTCATATATTAGAAAAGACAGAAACACCAACTGTTGGAGGGGCTATGGAAGGAAAGGGACTCTCCTACATGGCTGGTGGGAATGTAAATTGAAAATAGTAAATGAAAATAGTCTGGACATTCATCAGAACAAATAAAATATTTTTTAAATATCACAAATAAAATTTAAATAAAAATAAAATACTATTTGAGACTCTACGATATCACTCCCAAGCTTTTACTTGAAGTATAGGAATGCATTAATGTGAAAAAACATAAACACCCTATGTTCATAGCAACACTATTCACAACAGTCAGAATATGGTATAAGCCAAAGTTGCAGATGCTACCGTGGTGCCATTCTGACTTCTCCAGATAGAGGGCCTTACCAATGTACCCTGGACCCCAACCTCTCCAGAGCCCTGCCCCACTAGGGAAAGATAGGGACAGGGTGGGAGTATGGCTCAACCTGCCAATGCCCATGTTCAGTGAAAAAGCAATTTCAGAAGCCAGACCTTTCACCTGCACCCCATAATGACCTTGAGTCCATGCTTTGAGAGGGATAAAGAATAGGAAAGTTTTCAAGGGAGGGAATGGGATAAGTAACTCTGGTGGTGGGAATTGTGTGGCATTGTATCAGTCTTATCCTATGGGCTTGTCGGTATATTTTGGAAATAAATAAACAAATAAATAATAAGTAAATAAACATACCCATAGGGAAAAAAATAACATGAAATCAATCTAAGTAAGTGCTCATCAAAAGATAACTGGATAGGGGAGTCGGGCAGTAGTAGCACAGCAGGTTAAGCGCAGGTGGCACAAAGTGCAAGGATCGGCTGAAGGATCCTGGTTGAAGCCCCGGTTCCCCACCTGTGGGGGAGTCGGTTCACAGGCGGTGAAGCAGATCTGGAGGTGTCTATCTTTCTCTCCTCCTCTCTGTCTTCCACTCCTCTCTCCATTTCCCTCCTATCCAACTATGATGACATCAGTAACAACAACAATAGTAACTACAATAAAACAACAAGGGCAACAAAAGAGAATAAACAAAATAAATGTTTTTTGAAAAGATGACTGGATTGAGAAGCTGTGGGATATTTATAATCAACTGGATATCACCCTGTTATTAAAACATAAATGTTAGCATTTGGGATTGAAAATGAATAGGATTTGAAATGACTATGTTAAGTGAAATAAGAAAATGAATGACAATTGTTAGATGGCTCCACTAATGCATAGAATGTAAACAAATAATGTAAACAAACTGCCACAAGCAAAACTTACTTATATACAATGAAAATTGTGATGATCAATCATTAAAGGAGAGATGTTTAGAAGAAACAGATAAAGAGGTGTCTTACTAAGAAATGAGGTGACATTAGAAATTTAATAATGGGTAAAAATAAGTTTTATACAGATGTGCTATAAAGCTATATACATGAAACTTCCTATTATGGTAAACTAATGTTACCTAAATAAATTTTACCCAAACCTTAATGCCAGAAAACATCAACTTTCTCCCACACAACAGCAATGAACAAGTGGAATGTGAAATTAAATGCAATACTGTGGCTCAGCAAAATAGCCCACTTAGATAGTGAGCCTGACTCCCACTGTGTAGAAGTAAGTGTTGGTGCTATGATCTCTATTGTTTACCTATCTATCTGTGTATGTATCTATCTATCTATCTTATTATCTATCTATAATAAATAAGTTTTAATGCAATATCACTTAGCAAAATTAAAACAAATGAAGTATGTAAGTATAATGCAAAACATACACAATATTATTATGCAAAAAACTATAAGACATTAATAAATGAAATCAAATAACAACTAAAGAAATATAATGGGGGGTTGGATGGTAACTCAGTGGGTTAAGTGCACATGGCGCCTAGCACAAAAACTGGTGTAAGGATCCTGGTTCAAGCTCCTGGCTCCCCACCTGCAGGGAGGGTCGCTTCACAAGTGGTGAAGCTGGTCTGCAGGTGTCTATCTCTCTCTCCCCCTCTCTGTCTTCCCCTCCTCTCTCCATTTCTCTCTGTCTTATCTGATAACAACAACATCAGTAACAACAATAATAATAACCACAACAACGATAAAACAACAAGGGTAACAGAAGGAAAAAAGTAGCCTTCAGGAGCAGTGGATTCGTGATGCAGGCACTGAGCCCCAGCTATAGCTCTGGAGGAAAAAAAAAAAAGAAAGAAATATAAGGATTTGTATTCATGCATTGAAAATTCAAGATTGTACAGATGTCAATCTGTCCTGAGTTTATCTATGCATGGGAAAACATAATTCCAAGAAAAATATCAACAACTTAGTTTTTAGATATCAGCAAAATAATACTAAAATGCATGTAAGCAAAGACCTAGAAGAAATAAAACAATACTACCAGAATAAGAAGGAGGAAGAACTTACACTGTTGAGTGTCAAGTCTTAACCACAAAACTACACCAGTCAATACCACATGTAATTGGCAGATTGATATACACATAGATCAATGGAACAAAAGAAAATCCCTCATAAATACACATACAAATATAATCAAATAGTATTTGATGGACACAAAGGGCAGTTCAATGGAGAACAGATAATCTTTTCATCAAATAACACTGGGCAAAATGACTCTCCATATGAAAAGACATTTCACCAAAAAGTGTCCAGATAGCAAATAAACACATAAAAAGGTGTGTTTAGCCTCACTGGACATCAGATAATTGCAAGTCACAACTGACATTAAGCTATCACAAAACAAGTATCTGATTAGCTAGAATTTTAAAATAGTGATGGTAAGGTTAAAAAGGTAACTCGCATGGTGACCAGTTGGTCATGCACATGACCCAGACCAAAGCCCCAGTATGCTACATAGAAGCATGGCCCTGGAGGAAAGATTCAGTGCTGTAGTGTCTCTCCTGCTTAAAAATAATAGTGATGGGAGGCTGGACAGTAGCGCAGTGGGTTGAGTGCATATGGTGCAAAGCACAAGGAGCGGCTTAAGGATCCTGTTTCGAGCCTCCAACTCCACACCAGCAGGGAGTCACTTTGCAAAAGGTAAAGCAAGTCTGCAGGTGTCTATCTTCCTCTCTGCCTTTCTCTCCTCCCCTCCTTTCATGATTCTTCTCTGTCCTATCCAATAACAGCTATGACAACAATAACAACTACAACAAGCACAACAAGGGCAACAAAATGGGAAAAATAACCTCCAGGGGCAGTGGATTCCCCCCAGTGACAACACTGGAGGCAAAAAATAATAATAATAGTGACGGCATCAAATGTTGATGAGAACATGGAACAACTAGACCACTCATACATTGCAGGTAGGATTATAAAATTACTTAGCTGAAAATTTCCATTTAAATTTTAACAAAGGAAAGTACATACAACATAACATTATCAGAGGACTTGGTAATTGCACTGATAGACTTATCCTGGTAATCTCTGTCCACTCAAAACCTGACCATGAACATTCATAGAGGCTTTATTTGTAATTGCCCCAAACTGAAAACAATAAATATGCCCCCATAGGTAAATAGTTAAACAAGCTGTTGTACATCTGTTCTATGAAGTATTATTCAGTAATAAAAAGGAATGAATTATTGTTACACAATGCACTGGATAATGTCAAAAAACTATTCTTTTATCAATATTAAACTCACATATGTGCATTTATATTGATAGAAACATCCACTAGTATATTCAAAAAAAACTTGGTGGTACCTTTTTCTCTCTTTGGCTTTAGTGAAATCACCATCTGTGTGTGTGTGTGTGTGTGTGTGTGTGTCCACCACCGCCACCACACAGTACAAATTTTGAGAGAAAGAAAGAGAGAGAGGAAAAGGCCCCACAGCTGACACAGCTTCTTTACTCTAACTGTGCTGTATCCATTTTTAATACTCTAGCTACAAACAACATCATGGTGTACCTTGGTAAGATGTTTCTATTGGAGAAACTGGATAAAGGATACACAGGACTTCTGTGCCCTGCTCCTTAAAACTGCATGTATGACATAATGGACCTAGACCTCTAAAAGATCCCTCTCACCACTGTGACTGGTCATCTCCATCAGGAACAACATAATGGACCCTTCTGTGGGCCTTTATAAGACCTTGTCCTCAATGTGGATCACCAAGGGTGGGGAGTGCCCCATTCTCTGAAAGGAGGTTAGAGAGCATACTCTACCTACCACCAAAAGATGATGGATCCTGAAATTCGCACAGCCTGAAATGTTCCTAGCTGTGACCACGGAATGTGAGCTCAGACCTACAGGGATGCAGAGGTCACATAGGCTCCTAAGCTGAATATGGGCCCCAGATCAAATCAGTGGCGTTTACAGTCAATAATATTTATATACTTTTCCAATATTTGGGAGCTACTCTCTATCTTGATCCAGCTCTCTGGTCCTTTTTTCAACTATGACACCATCCCCCCCCCCCCGAAAATAACTTAGGTCACCTGCATATTAGATGTCAGGCACAGGCAATAACTAGTAGGTCCATGAGCCCTTTGGAATATACCTAAAATAGGCCTACTAGCTATCTCTAAAACGGAGAGACCCCAAGTCTTCATCTACAATATTCCAGCCTTTAGGTTCATGATTAGTCAACAATTTATTCTGCTTTATATCTTAACTCTTTTTCAGCCACCAGGTTCCAAATGCTAACATGATTCTAACCAGCCTTCCCTGGGCAGACAACCCCACCACTGTGTCCTGGAGCTCCACTTCCCCAGAACCCCACCTCACTAGGGAAAGAGAGAGACAGGCTGGGAGTATGGACTGACTTGTTCACACCCATGTTCAGTGGGGAAGCAATTACAGAAGACAGACCTTCCACCTTCTACACCCCATAATGACCCTGGGTCCATACTCCCAGAAGGATAAAGAATAGGAAAGATATCAGGGGAGGTAATGGGATATGGAGTTCTGGTGGTAGGGACTGTGTGGAATTGTACCCCTCTTACCCTATGGTCTTGTCAGTGTTTCCATTTTATAAATTAAAAAAATTTAAATTTTTAAAAACTGCATGTGTATCTATAATAACCTTAACTTTAAAAAAGAAGGAGAAAGAGGAGAAGGAGATGGGAGAAGGGAAGGAATATGAGTGAAAAACTATGCTGTAGTTGTCCTTCACCTCCTTACTTGCTTCACTGAACACAATTTTCTACAATTCCATACACTTTATCCCAAAAGACACAATATCATTCCTTTTTATTGCTGCATAATACTCTACTGAGTATATATCCCATAACTTTTTCATTCAGTCATCTATCAAGGGGTATTTTGGTTGTTTCCAGGTTTTTTTCTACTGTAAATAAAGCTGTTGTAATAACTGGGGTGCATATATACCTTCAAAACTTCTTCTTCTTCTTCTTCTTCTTCTTCTTCTTCTTCTTCTTCTTCTTCTTCTTCTTCTTCTTCTTCTTCTTCTTCTTCTTCTTCTTCTTCTTCTTCTTCTTCTTCTTCTTCTTCTTCTTCTTCTTCTTCTTCTTCTTCTTCTTCTTCTAACTTAAGGTACACATGCAGTTTTAAGGAGCAGTGCAGGATGTGAGGCCTAACTGGCTGCAACATCTGTCACCCCATTGACCGCCAGGGTTGATTCGGCTGATCTGGCTGGCTAGGTGGGTGTCCCCTTCCTCCCTCACCACTCCATGTATGCCCCCCCCCCCGAAGCTGCGTGCTTAGTTGAAGAGGACGGCCTTCCCCCAATAGAGATGGACCAGTCTTCAGTAAAGGGTATACAAGTAGCTGCGCTCCCCTGCTAGAACCTCTAAACAAGCTCTAAAGGAGCAGTGCAGAGAAGTCTTGTGTACCCTTTATCCAGTTTCTCCAATAGAAAGTAGAAGAAGAAAAGAAAAATAAAACATCAAGAGGGCCTACAAAGCCTGGATAGTGAATGTGCTTGTTTTGAGTCTGATCCCTCACTACCTTGGAGGAAGCTTCATTGCTGTGGTTCCTTTCCCTCTTTCTTCTGAGAGACCTGTCTTCTCTCTTCTTAGAGACCTGTCTTTCTCCATCTCTCAGAAAATCAGCCCAGAGCAGTGAAACCCTGGAGATGACCAAATATATAAGAATGTAGAGTCTAACCCAGGATGAGACTCAACAGTGAAGCTGTTCTATTTGGAGGACAAGGAGATGCAGATGCCATAGTAATGTAGTCAATGTATCCTGAGACCTTGGCTGGATAAGAAAGAGGTGAAGAGTAAATGAAATGTTGGAGGCATTGGTCATCTTCGTGAGGTCAAAGTGATGACACTGAGCCCATCTACAATTATGAAGGCTGAATGATAATGAGAAATTGGAGATGAATCATATATGAGTGAAGTAATGTCCAAAGATGCCAAGTGACTGGGGCTGACTGAAGCACTAAGAAGTTAAAGCAGAATGGAGCAGGTGGTAAGTCACCAGTAGAGTACACATGTTACCAAGCACGATGACCTGGGTTCATATCCCAAGTCCTATCTATGGGGAGAAAATTTCATGGATGGAAGAGCACTGCTACAAGTATCTCTACTCTTCTCTTTCTCTTTCTCCCCCCATCTGTCTCTCACCATATATCAAAGTAAAAGGGGAAAATGACAGCTGGGGGCCAAGGAGTTGTTCAACGTAGTCACTGAGTCCCAGTAATAATACTGGTGGCAAAAAAAAAAAGAAGAAAAGGGAGGGGGGAAGGAGAGGGAAAAATTAGAGAAGTGAGGTTGCTCAGGGAGGAGAGGTCAGGGTATGTAGGCTGAGTCTTCTAAATGAATATTATTGAGGTCACCTAGAAAGAAGACAAGACTTGGATTATAAAGGAAGTCTCTTGAACCACATTTGTTCTCCACTGACAGTCCCACACCCTTGATTAGCAGACAGTACCAGAGAGGAATATAGGAGAAGCAATAAGATCAAGAGAAAGCCTAGTTTCAGAGAAGACCAAAATGTGAAGGAACTTTTTTTTTTTTTTTTGCAAAATGTGTATATTAAAGGTTATGTGAAAATAGTACACTAATTCCACAAATATGTGTGCCATAAACAACTTTGTCAACAAAAATTAGGGAGGAGGGGTGATGGCTTACCTCATCATAACCAGAAGGCTCATTTGATCTGCTTGAATTTTTTTTATTTTTTATATAAGAAAGGATTAATTAACAAAACCATAGGGAAGGAGGGGTACAATTCACACAATTCCCACCACCCAATCTCCATATCCCACCCCCTCCCCTGATAGCTTTCCCATTCTCTATCCCTCTGGGAGCATGGACCCAGGGTCAATGTGGGTTGCAGAAGGTAGAAGGTCTGGCTTCTGTAATTGCTTCCCCACTGAACATGGGCGTTGACTGGTCGGTCCATACTACCAGTCTGCCTCTCTCTTTCTCTAGTAGGGTGGGTCTCTGAGGAAGCTAAGCTCCAGGACACATTGGTGGGGTCTTCAGTCCAGGGAATCCTGGCCGGCATCCTGATGACATCTGGAACCTGGTGACTGAAAAGAGAGTTAACATAAAAAGCCAAACAAATTGTTGAGCAATCATGGACCCAAAGGTTGGAATAGTGGAGAGGAAGTGTTAGGGGGGTACTCACTACAAACACTAGTGTGCTGCTTTCAGGTATATATTTTACAGTAGTTTATGGATACGTGTGAACATATGCTCTCACTCACAGAAACTGGTGTACGTCTAGGTTTTGGGCCTTTGTTAGAAAGTGAACCACCTGAGATGGAAGAAGAGTATACTATGAAAGGAAAGGTCTCACCAGAGTAATGAAGCTGAAGGGTTGTCATTCCACACATGAAGTCTCTGGACACAGTCTGAAGTGAAGCATGTTGAGGTGGCAGTCGTTGTGGTGGTTAGGTTGTGATCGGCAGATGCAATATTATTTGATATGCATTGGGAGAGGCATATGGGAAAGTGGGCCCTATCCAAGGGTTCCAGGACTGGGGAAAGTAGAGGCTCTATAGTGGAGATGTGAGGTTTCTGCTATCTTAGAGTTCAAAAAGACAATCTATGATCAATCAATGATAATTACTGTTATCATCACATTATTTGGTAATTAGGTTAACTTTGAAAAGTCCTTTTGTTAGGGTTTGCTGTACAGTACCCAGTATCTAGTATATAGCTGTGCTATTGGTTGCGTCAGATCTACTTGGTCTAGGCTTTTGAGAGAGTCTGCATATCAATTACACAGTTTGTGTTTTGAAAAACTTCGAGATATAAATTAATTTTCCCACTCTCGTATTAATTACCTAGGGATTTAAATGACTACATTTTATTAGGAGTGTACATAAACACCATTCCCACCACCAAAAGACTGTGACCCATCCCTCCCACCTACTCCCACCCGCCACTGTCCCAGGAAGTTGCATGTCTACCCCTCACCACAGGGTTTTTACTTTGATGCCCTACTTACAATTTGGTCAGGTCCTGCTCTTTTTTTTTTACTTTTTTAAAATTTTATTTAAGAAAGGATTAATGAAAAAACCATAAGGTAGGAGGGGTAAAACTCCACACAATTCCCACCACCCAATCTCCATAACCCACCCCCTCCCCTGATAGCTTTCCCATTCTCTATCCCTCTGGGAGCATGGACCCAGGGTCATTGAGGGTTACAGAAGGCAGAAGGTCTGGCTTCTGTAATCGCTTCCCCGCTGAACATGGGCAATGACTGGTCAGTCCATACTCCCAGTCTGCCTCTCCCTTTCCCTAATAAGGTGTGTCTCTGGGGAAGCTGAGCTTCAGGACACATTGGTGGGGTCTTCAATCCAGGGAAGCCTGGCCAGCATCCTGGTGGCATCTGGAACATGGTGATTGAAAAGAGAGTTCACATACGAAGCCAAACAAATTGTTGAGGAATCATGGATCCTTTGATGAATCAAACCCAATTGCAAGGAAGACTAAAACAGAAGGTCCTGCTTTTAGTTTCCCTTTCAGATCTTCTTAGTCAACTTCTGTTGATGAGTGGGATCATCCCATACTCATCTTTATCTTTCTGACTTAGCTCACTTAACATCATTCCTTCTGGCTCTGTCCAAGATGGGTCAGAGAAGGTGGGTTCATTGTTCTTGATAGCTGCATAGTATTCCATTGTGTATTTATACCACAGCTTTCACAGTCAAGCATCTGGTGTGGGGCACCTGGGTT
This sequence comes from Erinaceus europaeus, assembly GCF_950295315.1. Classification (NCBI taxonomy): domain Eukaryota; kingdom Metazoa; phylum Chordata; class Mammalia; order Eulipotyphla; family Erinaceidae; genus Erinaceus; species Erinaceus europaeus. The sequence goes on from NC_080185.1 coordinate 28,260,540, forward strand.
GCTTCCAGGTTTTAGCTATTATGAATTGTGCTGCTATGAACATAGGAGTAGACACCTCTTTTTGATTGGGTGTTATGGAGTCCTTAGGGTATAATCCCAGGAGAGGAATTACTGGATCATATGGAAGGTCCATGTCTAGCCTTCTGAGACTTTTCCAGACTGCTCTCCACAGAGGCTGTACCAATTTACATTCCCACCAGCAATGTAAAAGGATTCCTCTGCCGCCACAGCCTCTCCAGCATTTGTTGCTGCTGTCCTTTTTGATGTATGCCATTCTTACAGGAGTGAGGTGGTATCTTAGTGTTGTCTTAATTTGCATTTCTCTGATGATCAGTGACCTAGAGCAGTTTTTCATATGTTTGTTAGCCTTTTGGATCTCCTCTGAGGTGAATGTTTTGTTCATATCCTCTGCCCATTTTTGGATGGGGTCATTTGCTTTTTTGGTGCTAAGTTTGCTGAGCTCTTTATATATTTTGGTGATTAGTTTCTTGTCTGATGTATGGCATGTGAAGATCTTCTCCCATTCTGTGAGGCGTCTGTTTGTTTAATAGTTTCTTTGGATGTGCAGAAGCTTTTCAATTTGATGTAGTCCCATTGGTTTGTTTCTGCTTTAGTCTTCCTTGCAATTGGGTTTGATTCATCAAAGATGTCCTTGAGGTGTAGGTGGGAAACTGTTTTACCAAAGTTTTCTTCTAAGTATTTGATTGTTTCTGGTCTGACATCTAGGTCTTTGATCCATTTGGAGTTGATTTTTGTTTCTGGTGAGATAAAGTGGTTCAATTTCATTCTTCTGCATGTTTCAACCCAGTTTTCCCAGCACCATTTATTGAAGAGAGCCTCCTTTTTCCATTTAATCCTTTGGGATCCATTATCAAAGATTAGATGTCCATAGGTGTGGGGACTTATTTCTGGGCTTTCAATTCTGTTCCACTGGTCTATGTGCCTATTTTTGTTCCAGTACCATGCTGTTTTTATGATGATAGCTTTATAATATAGTTTAAGGTGGGAGTGTGATGCCTCCATTTCTGTTTCTATTCCTCAAGATGGATTTGGCAATTCTAGGTGTTTTCAAGTTCCAGATAAATGATTGTAGTGTTTGTTCTATTCTCTTAAAGAAGCTTGGTGGAACTTTGATGGGTATTGCAGTAAATTTGTATATGGCTCTGGAGAGAATATTCATTTTGATGATATTTATTCTTCCAATTAATGAGCATGGGATTTCTTTCCATTTCTTGGTATCAGTTTCTATTTCCTTGAGTAGCAATTCATAGTTTTCAGTATATAAGTCTTTCACTTCATTGGTAAAATTTATTACTAGGTATTTGATTGATTTTCCTGTAACAGTAAATGGGAGTGATTTCTGGATGTCTTCTTCAGATTTAGTGTTTGCATAAAGAAATGCCACTGATTTTTGTACATTGATTTTGTAGCCTGATACCTTGCTATATTGCCTAATAACTTCCAGTAGTTTTCTGCTGGATTCTTTAGGTTTTTCTATGTATACTATCATATCATCTGCAAATAGTGAGAGCTTGACTTCTTCCCTTCCATTGTGTTCCTTTGATTCCTTTCTCTTGCCTGATTGCTATGGCAAGAACTTCCAATACTATGTTAAAGAATTATGGTAACAGTGGACAGCCCTGTCTAGCCCCTGATTTGAGGGGGAATGCTTTCAGCTTCTGTCCATTGAGTATGATGTTGGCTGTAGTTTTGCTATATATAGACTCCACTATCTTGAGAAATTTCCCATTTATTCCCATTTGTTGTAGAGTTTTGAGAATGAATGGGTGTTGGATCTTGTCAAACGCTTTCTCTGCATCTATTGAGATAATCATGTGGTTTTTGGTTTTGCTTTTATTGATGTGGTGAATGACATTAATTGACTTATGGATGTTGAACCAGCCTTACATTCCTGGGATGAATCCCACTTGGTCGTGATGGACAATCTTTTTGATATGTTGCTGTAACCAGTTGGCCAAGATCTTGTTTAATATTTTGGCATCTATGTTCATCAGAGATATTGGTCTGTAGTTTTCCTTTTTTGTTCTTTCCCTATCAGCTTTTGGTAACAGGGTGATTCTGGCTTCAAAGAAGGTGGAAGGGAGTATTCCTGTCTCTTCAATCTTATGGAAAAGCTTAAGAAGTATGGGTACTAACTGTTTCCTGAAAGTTTTGTAGAATTCATTTGTGAAACCATCTGGTCCAGGACTTTTGTTGTTGGGGAGGTTCTTAATAATTGTTTCAATTTCTTTGTCTGTGATTGGTGCATTTAGATTTTGTAGTTCTTCTTGGTTCAGTTTTGGAAGGGCATATGCTTCTAGGAATTGTTCCATTTATTCCAGATTCTCTAGCTTGGTGGCGTATAGTTCTTTATAGAAGTTTAACAGGATTCTCTGGATTTCTGTGGTGTCAGTAGTGATATCTCCTCCATCGTTTACAATTCTATTAATTTGAGTCTTCTCTCTTTTTTGTTTGGTGAGTCTAGCTAGGGGTTGTCAATTTGTTTAATCTTTCAAAGAACCAATATTTGGCTTCATTGATCTTTTGTATGGTTCTTTTATTTTTGATGTTATTTATTTCTGCTCTGACTTTAGTGATTTCTGTCCTTCTGGATGCTTTAGGGTTCCTTTGTTCCTCTACCTCTAAGTCCTTGAGATGTGCAGTAAGGTCGTTCATTTGAGCTTCTTCTTGGTGTTTAATATGTGATTGTATGGCTGTAAGTTTCCCTCTCAGTACTGCTTTAGCTGTGTCCCAAATATTTTGATAGGTTGTGTCTTCATTTTCATTTGTTTCCAGGAACATTTGAATTTCCTGCTTGAGTGAATCTCTGACCCAGTGGTTCTTAAGGAGTATGTTGTTTAGTTTCCAAATTCTGTGACTTTTAATAATTGCCTGTTGTTAAATGTTAGTTTTACTCCACTGTGGTCTGCGAAGATACATGGTATGATTTCAATGTTCTTGAATTTATTGATGATGTCTTTGTGGCCTAACATGTGGTCTATCCTTGAGTATGTGTTATGTGGATTTGAAAAGAAGGTGTATTCCAGTTTTTTGGGGTGAAGGACTCTGAAAATGTCCAAGAGGTCTAGTCTGTCAATCTCTTCATTCAATTCTCTTATATCTTTGTTGGTTCGTTGCTTTGTTGATCTGTCTAAGTGTGAGAGTGCAGTATTGAAGTCTCCCACTATTATTGTATTACTATTGATGTAATTTTGAAATTCTTTCAGTAAGTGCTTGACTTATTTGGATGGTCCCTCATTGGGTGCATAGATGTTAATGATTGTTAAGTCTTCTTGGCTGATTGATCCTCTAATCATTATATAATGTCCTTGCCTATCTCTTATTACTTTATTTAATTTAAAATCTATCGTGTCTGAGATAAGAATGGCTGTTCCTACCCTTTATTGTGGTCCATTAGCCTGTATGATAGTTTTCCATCCTTTCACTTTAAGTCTGTGTTTATCTTGTTGTGACTGATGGGATTCTTGCAAGCAGCATATGGTTGGGTTATGTTTTCTGATCCATCCCCCCACCCTGTGCCTTTTGATGGGTGAGTTTAAGCCATTGACATTTATTGATATTATGGATTTAGTGTATTGTACTGTCTTTGTTCAAAAAAAATTTTTTTGTTTGCTCTGATATATTGCCAGTATTATAGTGATGTTCTTGTTTATAAGATGTCTTTTAGAACCTCTTTCAGGGCCAACCTGGTAATGGTTGCCTCCTTTAACTGTTATTTTCTAAGAAGATTTTGATCCCTCCATCTAGTTTGAATGAATGTCTAGCAGGATATATTATCCTTGGTTGAAACCCTTTTTCATTCAGTGCTCGATAGATATCTTGCCATTCCCTTCTGGCTTTTAGAGTTTGAGTGGAGAATTCTGCAGATAATCTTATGGGTTTTCCCTTGTATGTGACTTTTTGTTTCTCTCTTGCAGCCTTTAGGATCCTTTCTTTATCCTTATTTCTTCTCACTGTGACTATGATGTGTCTTGGTGTCTTCAGGTCTGGGTTGATTCTGTTTGGTACTCTCTGGGCCTCTTGAATCTTGATGTCCTTTCTGTTATTCAGGTCTGGGAAGTTTTCTTCTATTATTTCCTCTAGAATGTTTGCTTCCCCTTCCTCTCTTTCTTCCTCTGGCAGGCCAATTATACGAATGTTACTTGTTTTGAGATCATCCCATATGTCTCTGTTGTTGTTTTCAGTGTCTCTCAATCTCTTTTTAAGCTCTTTCACCTCTTTCTTCGTTTTTTTCTAACTCATCCTCTGTCTGAGTAATTCTGTTTTCTGCTTCTGTTAGTCTGCTTTCCCTTGCCTCAGCTTCTTTCTTCATTACAGCTATTTCAGCTTTCAGTTCTCTAATTGTCTCAAGATAATCAGTATTTTCCTTGGGGGTCTCAACTGTTGTTTCCCTAACAATGCCATTCCTTTCCTCCAATGTTGTTTTCAACTCTGTGATTAATAGGTTGATTATTGCTTGCATACTTTTCTTATCTATGGTTACTTATGGCTGATTTTTAGTTTCTTCTGGGCTCGTGTCTTCATTCTTTGGAGTAGCAGTTTTATTTGTTTTTGATCTACCCATCTTTTTGATTTATGTGTTTCTTTTTTTATGCTCTGTTGTTCCTCAGCTGTTGTGTCTTGAGTACAAGCAACACTGTGCTAAATACCTTTATGACAATTGCACTCACCAACCTCAGGAATTACAGTAGCAACTGAAGCAGTATAATCACTACCAGTTAGCCAAACAATTTCTCCAGTCTGTGAAAAAACAGTAACCAAATCCCAGTGAAGAAGAAAGAGAAAAGAAAGAAGGGATAGCAAGAATAGACAGTTATTCAAATCTACTATCCACTGTATATTCTAGGGGTAACAAAAGGGGAAAGGTAACTAGAGCAGAGATACACACATTGAGAGTCCACTCTGAGTCAGATTTCTTCCCCAAAATAATTCCCAAATTCAGAAAGGCAAAGAAGAAGGAAGAAGTGTATGACAAGATAAAAAAGAAAAAGAAAAAAAAAAGAAAAAGAAAAAACAGAAAAAAGAGACAAGTGAGAGAAAAGGGAAAAGATAAGACAAAGAGCTGTAATTAAAGAGCAGTGAAAGGAAAGGTTTTTTTATTACTTTATTTTTAATTTAATTTAATTTTTTTAATTTACTAGGAGGAGGAGGGAGGGGAGAGTCTGTAGAGGAGGTAAGAGTAAGGAGACAAGTTCCTCCCACAATAGATAAGATGCCCACTACCCTAGCAATGAAAGATACCCTAAGAGCTAATTCTGATCAACCTAAAAGGGGGGAAGATATATGCCTTTATATAATATTAATAATAAAATAGAGCAGGGTAAAAAAAAAAAACCTGTCCCAGATTACCTCAAACCTCGTGATCAGAGGCAGCTGATTGTTAAGAATGAGGAAAAAAAAACTCAGGACTAGACAAGGATAGCTGAAATAGACAGTTATAAAAATCTACTATCCACTGTATATTCTAGGGGTGGCTAAAGGAGGAAGGGAAGTTGAGCAGAGACACTTACAGTGAGAGTCCACACTGAGTCAGAATTCTTCCCCAAAATAATTCCCAAATGTTTATCAGTGAATTCAAAAAAGCACACTGTTTGGTGGTGTGGGGGCTGGGGCCTGTGACTTTGGAAGCTGTAGGATTAAGGAAGAAAGGATGACAAGAATGAGTAAAAGAAAAAAAAGAAAGAGAGAGAGAGAGATTAAAAGATAAGAAAAAGAACAGTCATAAAAGAGTGGTGAAAGGAGTTTTATTTATTTATTTATTTTTAATTATTTAATTAGCTATGTGGGGTGAAGTGGAGGGATTGGCTATTTAGAAAGAAAAAAGGCCGGAGGTTTCAGAAGGGTATAGACTTAGAATGAATGATATTCCCTGGTGGGATAGGAATTTGGTAAAGACAGAAGCTCAGCAGGGGAGCCTGCTAGGAGCTGGTCCCCAGGGACTGGTTATGGGGGGGAGGGGGAGGAGGTGAGCTTAATAATTAAAAGGAATAATTTTTTCCCTTTTTTTCTACTCTATTTCTTATCCCAAATTAAGTTATAGTCACCTCCTTGGTGTCACCGCTAGGACACCTTATTGACTGGCCTACTAAAGGCAGAAAATCCTACCGTTTCCAGAAGATGTGGTCAGAGTTCAAGCCACTAGCAGCTTCTCAGTCCACCATCTTCCAGGAACCCCCAGTGAAGGAACTTTTAAAAATAATTTTATTAAGGGAATAATGAGTTACATGACAGTTGTTGTCATATAGGTACAATTTTCCATCCTTCCATGATCTGGTATCTGCACATCAATCCCACCACCAACTTTGGTCCTCCTCCAGCACTGCTCATTGGGTATCCAATGCCCACTCAACTCCCTCTCCACCCCAGATCCTTGGTCATGCTTCCACAGACCACATCTTGCCCATTGGGAATATTTTTAAATAAACTACTTTCTTCTTTACTATCTTATTTTTAAAATATTTTACTTATTTATTATTTATTGGATAGAGATAGAGATAATGAAAGGGCAGAGAGACATATCTGCAACACAGCATCGCCACTTGTGAAGCTTTCCTCCTGCAGGTAGGGATTGAGAGCTTGAATTCTGATCCTAGGGCATGATAACATGTGTGTGCAATCAGGTGCGTCACTATCTGTCCCGTGCTATCTGGTTTATCTGTCAGTTTTCAGGGTAAGTCGGAAAAACATGGGAAACTCTACCTGGAAGACCAAATGCTTTTCTACTAGTCAGATGTGGAATCTGAGAGGTATTATTTAACTCTTCTCCATATCAGTTTCCTCAACAAGAAAATGAGGGTGGAAGCCATATGTTTTTCATAGAATTGTTGCTAAAATTATGTAAAATTATGCAAATAAAGTTTTTAATGGTGCCAGTCACTGTTTGAGAATTCAGTTTGTGTGAAATCATTACAAATACTTTCATGAAGGAGTCGGGCTGTAGCGCAGCAGTTTAAACACATGTGGTACAAAGCACAAGGACCAGCATAAAGATCCCGGTTTGAGCCCCTGGCTCCCCACCTGCAGGGGCGTTGCTTCACATGCAGTGAATCAGGTCTGCAGGTGTTTATCTTTCTCTCCCCTCCTCTTTATTCCCCTCCTCTATCCATTTCCCCTCCTCTATCCATTTCTCTCTGTCCTATCCAACAATGACAACAATAATAACTACAACAATAAAACAACAAGGGCAACAAAAGTGAATAAATAAATATTAAAAAATACTTTTATGAATTAAGAATTAGTATAGAAGTGACCTGGTATTGTATTTGTACTATCTCTAAAGCACTGTGAAAGGAAATATACTAAGGTAAAATGGGCAAAAATAATAACATAAGAGTAGCAGCAGCTGTGTCTCTCTCCTCCTCCCAATCATAAGAATAACAAAGAAAATCACCTGAAAACACAAGAAAAGATTCAGCTTATTTTAGGAACCCACCAAGTCACGGATGAGTGCAAACTAGTGTGGCTTGTGGACAAAAAGTGGCCTAAGGAGAGATTCCTGGGGCTTCTTCTTCTAGCGTTTGCCATTCCTGGGGCTGAAAGCCCGTATCTACTTGGAAGCAACTGAAAACAGTCTGGCAGTTTGCCCACTGAGGGACAACCTCTGGTCTGAGTTTATCAACAAATAAACTGCTTACAGGAGGAGAATATCCACTAATTCTCACCAAATGTGTGAGTCTCCATTGCTATTATCCCTTTGAGGCTGGAGCAGTAGCAAGGAGGTCTTGTGCTGACATCGGGGCCAGAGACCTCATTGGGCAACCCAGGAGAAGACATACACTTCCAGTGGTGCAGAAGTGGGGCTATATAGTGGCAGCCTATCCGCATTGTTCTCCCAATGAATTCAGAGACAAGTTGAATAACTGCCTCAGAACCCACAGAGTACCAACAGGATTTGTTTACAAACTCTCAGGGCCAGAGACTGCAGTCCAGCTTGGCTCTGACTGCTGTCAGAGAAGCTGAGTTGGGCCTAGGGTTCGGACCCTAGAGGTGTGGGAGTCTCTTTGCATAAGCACTGTGCTATCTTTTCCTGCACCCTATTTTACCTCTAGGTTAGGAATGAATAATTAAGCAAAAATATCTACTTATAGTTAAAAAGCCCGCAAGTTCCCATAAACTACAAGGAAGATAAAGAACAAAAAAGAATTGAACAGCCTCCATGCTTCACCTCAAGGATCAAGACAACATTGAAACAACTGCTAATTTCCATGACTATGAACTCTTTAAGTAATTTACTTAAACACAAATCAATCCACCCAAGTGTGACTATTGGATTGAATAGTACTGAGAGAGGGACCTCATAACACAGCATATACAGTAGTTAAACCAAGAAGAAACATTAGATAAATGAACCAGGACAAAAGCCCAGCTAAAACCCCCCAAAGGTAGAAGCACATAAGAATGAGGACAACAGGGGATAGGGCGTAGCACAGTGGGTTAAGCGCACATGGTGTGAAGCACAAGGACTGGCATAAGGAACCCTGTTTAAGCACCTGGCTCCCCACTTGCACGGGAGTTGCCTCACAGGCAGTGAAGCAGATCTTCAGGTGTCTTTCTCTTCCCCTCTCTGTCTTCCTCTCTTCTCTCCATTTCTCTCTGTCTTATCCAACAACAATGACATCAATAACAATAATAACCACAACAATGATAAAAATACAACAAAGGCAATAAAAGGGGAAAAGTAGCCTCCAGGAACAGTGGATTCATGGTGCAGGCACTGAGCCCCAGAAATAACCCTGGAAGAAAAGAAAAAAGAATGAGAAAACATCCAAACACTAATTAAAGTCATTAGTCACAGGAGTGAGGAAAGAGTTTGAAAATAATATCAGAAATGGGGAAAAAGAGAAAGAAAACACTATCTCAAGGTAATTAGAGAGCTGAAAGCTGAAGTAGCTGAGCTAAGTGCACAACTAGCTGAACAAGCTAATACAGACAGTATCAGAACAGGGTAACAAAATAGTTGAGATACAAAAACAACAGAGAGAGAGAATAGAATAAATGAATGAGCAAGATGTCACTCATTCCTCTTCTGTTTAATTCACTTTGTTCCATACCTTTAATTGCAGATCCCTCCTCCCTTTATTCCCATTCACTTCTCCAGGGGCTAAAACCAAGGTCTTTGCTCATTGTAACATGTGTGGTCAACCAGGTGTGCCACCACCCAGCCCATTGCTCCACACTTTATTCAACTTCTTTCAAATCCTCCTACCCCAACATCATTCCTCCCTTCATCACTTTCTTCTTTTTAGTTTATATATTCCTGTACCCTTCATCCATGTCACCCAATCCCCTTTATCCCACCTCACTCCCCACCTTTATTCCAAGCCACCTTGCCTTATTATCCCCTACCACCTCTCCTTTATTCCATGCTGTCTTTTTTGTATCATGTCAACTTTCCCCTCTTTATATCAACAGCTGTCCCCTTGAATACATGTAAGCCCTCCTCTTTAGTTCATTCACACCCTCCTCTTTATTCCCCCTCACCTCCTACTCTTTATACTTCCACAGCCAAACTTTATTCTACTTCACTTCCTTTATGCTAATGACCATAACCCCTCATCTCCCCATCATCTCCTTTCTTTATGCCTTTTCACCTCCTTCTATTTATCCTACCACATCCTTATATTATATTACACGTCACCATTCTTCCCAATTCCCCATCAATCCTCCTCTTTATTCCCCAACACCCCTCAATTTATTCTCCATTACCCAACCTCTTTATTACCCATCATCCCACCTCTTTTCTCCCCATCACCCCACCTGTATATTCCCCTGAACCCACCCTTTTTTCCCATCACCACTCTTTTCTATTCTCTATCACCCTGTCTTTATTCCCTGTAACCACCTATTCATTCTCTATCATTGCTCTTTATTACCCATCATCACTCTTTATTCCCAAACACCCCTTTTTATTCCCATAACTCCTCCTCTTTATACCCCATCACCCCTACTCTACATTCCCCATCAACATTCCCCTTTATAACCTGTCACCTCTGCTCTCCATTCCCCATCATCTTTTCTTTTTATTCCCATCATCTGTACACTTTATTCCCATCACATCTCCTCTTTATTCCCATTACCCCTCCTCTTTATATCCCATCACCCCTCCTCTTTATTCCCCATCACCCCTACTCTCTTTTATTGGTATTGTAGTTATTATTGATGTCGTTGTTGTTAGACTGAACAGAGAGAAATGGAGACAGGAGGGAAAGACAGAGGGAGAGAGGAAGATAGATTCCTGCAGAGCTGCTTCACCACCTGAGAATCCATTCCCCTGCAGGTGAGGAGCCAGGGGCTCGAACCAGGATCCATACACTCCTTGCGCTTTGCACCACCTGCACTTAACCTGCTGTGCTAACGCCCAACTCCCAACTTTCTCCAATTCCCCATTAACTGTCCTCTTTATTCCCATCACCTCTCTTCTTTATTCCCAATCACCCCTCCTATTTACTCCCCATCATCCCTCCTCTTTATTCCCCATCAACTCTCCTCTTTATTTCCCATCACCTCTCCTCTTTATTACCGATCACCTTTCCTCTCTATTCCACATCACCTCTCCTCTTTATTCCCATCACCTCTCCACTTTATTCCTATCACCTCTACTCTTTATTCCCCATCACCTCTCCTCTCTATTCCACATCACCTCTCCTCTATATTCCCGTTACCTCTCTGTTTTATTCCTATCACCTCTACTCTTTATTCCCCATCACCTCTCCTCTTTATTTCCCGTCACCACTCCCCTTTATTCCACTTCACCCATCCTCTCTATTCCCCATCACCCCATCTTGAGTCCCCATCACCTCTCCTTTTTATTCCCATCCGTCTCCTCTTTATTTCCCATCACCTCTCCTCTTGATTCCCCAAAATCCCTCCTCTCTATTCGCCATCACCCCCTCTTGAGTCCCCATCACCTCTCCTCTTTATTACCATCACCTCTTCTCTTTATCCCTATCACCTGTCCTCTTTATTCCCATAACCTCTCCTCTTCATCCCCATCACCTATCCTCTTTATTTACCATCACCTCTCCTCTTTATTCCTATCACTCCTCCGCTTTATCCCCCATCACCCCTCCTATTTACTCCACATCATCCCTCCTCTTTATTCCCCATCAATTCTCCTCTTTATTTCCCATCACCTCTCCTCTTTATACCCCATAACCTCTCCTCTCTATTCCACATCACCTCTCCTCTTATTCCCGTCACCTCTCCTCTCTATTCCCCATAAACTCTCCTCTTTATTCCCCATCACCTCTCCTCTCTATTCCACATCACCTCTCCTCTATATTCCCGTCAACTCTCTGTTTTATTCCTATCACCTCTACTCTTTATTCCCCATCACCTCTCCTCTTTATTTCCTGTCACCTCTCCTCTTCATTCCCCTTCACCCATCCTCTCTATTCCCCATCACCCCCTCTTGAGTCCCCATCAACTCTCCTCTTTATTCCCATCACCTCTCCTCTTTATTTCCCATCACCTCTCCTTTTTATTCCCCATAATCCCTCCTCTCTATTCGCCATCACCCCCTCTTGAGTCCCCATCACCTCTCCTCTATATTCCGATCACCTCTCCTCTTTATCCCTATCGCCTGTCCTCTTTATTCCCATCACCACCCCTCTTTATCCACATCACCTATCCTCTTTATTCACCATCACCTCTCCTCTCTATTCCCCATCACCTCTCCTCTTTATCCCCATCACCTCTCCTCTTTATTTCCAATCACCTCACCTCTTTATTCCCCATCACGCCTCCCCTCTATTCCCCATCACCCCCTCTAGTGTCCCCATCACCTCTCCTCTTTATTCCCATCACCTCTCCTCTTTATTCCCCATTACCTCTCCTCTTTATTTCCCATCACCTTTCCTCTATATTACCCATTACCCATCCTCTCTATTCCCCATCAACCTCTCTTGAGTCCCCATCATCTCTCCTCTTTATTCCCATCACCTCTCCTCTTTATTCACCATCATTTCTCCTCTATATTCCCGATCACCTCTCCTCTTTATTCCCATCACCTCTCCTCTTTATTTCCCATCACCTCTCCTCTTTATTTCCAATCACCTCTCCTCTTAATTACCCATCAACCCTCCTCTCTATTCCCATCAACCTCTCTTGAGTCCCCATCATCTCTCCTCTTTATCCCCATCACCTCAACTCTTAATTCCCCATTACAACTCCTCTCTATTCCCCGTCACCCCTGCTCTCTATTCCCCATCACCTGCTCGTGAGTACCCATCACCTCTCCTCTCTATTCCCCATCAACCTCTCTTGAGTCCCCATCATCTCTCCTCTTTATTCCCATCACCTCTCCTCTTCATTCCCCATCACCACTCCTCTTTATTCCCCATCACCTCTCCTCTTTATTTCCCATCACCTCTCCTCTTTATTCCCATCACCTTTCCTCTTTATCCCCATCACCTCTCCTCTTTATTTCCCATCACCTCTCCTCTTTATTACCCATCACCCTCCTCTCTATTCCCATCAACCTCTCTTGAGTCTCCATCATCTCTCCTCTTTATTCCCATCACCTCTCCTCTTTATTCACCATCACTTCTCCTCTATATTCCCAATCACCTCTCCTCTTTATTCCCATCACCTCTCCTCTTTATTCCCCATCACCTCTGCTCTTTATTTCCCATCACCTCTCCTCTTTATTACCCATCACCCCTCCTCTCTATTCCCCATCAACCTCTCTTGAGTCCCCATCATCTCTCCCCTTTATCCCCATCACCTCAACTCTTAGTTCCCCATTACCCCTCCTCTCTATTCCCCGTCACCCCTCCTCTCTATTCCCCATCACCGGCTCTTGAGTCCCCATCACCTCTCCTCTTTATTCCCCATCACCTCTCCACTTAATTCCCATCACCTCTTCTCTTTTTTCTCATCATCTCTCCTCTTTATACCCATCACCTCTCCTTTTTATTCCCCAACACCTCTCCTCTGTATCCCCGTCACCTCTCCTCTTTATTCCCCATCACCTATCCTCTATATTCCCCATCACGTCACCTCTCTATTCCCCATCACCTCTCCTCTTTATTCCCATCACCTCTCCTCTTTATTCTCATCATCTCTCCTCTTTATCCCCATCACCTCTCCTCTTCATCCCATCACCTCTCCTCTTTATCCCCATCACCTCTCCTCTCTCTTCCACATCACCTCTCCTCTTTATTCCTGTCACCTCTCCGCTTTATTCCTATCACCTCTACTCTTTATTCCCCATCACCTCTCCTATCTATTCCACATCACCTCTCCTCTATATTCCCGTCAACTCTCTGTTTTATTCCTATCACCTCTACTTTTTATTCCCCATCACCTCTCCTCTTTATTTCCCGTCACCTCTCCTCTTCATTCCCCTTCACCCATCCGCTATATTCCCCATCACCCCCACTTGAGTCCCCAAAACCTCTCCTCTTTATTCCCATCCGTCTCCTCTTTATTTCCCATCACCTCTCCTCTTTATCACCATCATCGCTCCTCTTTATTTCCCATCACCTCTCCTTTTTATTCCCCATATTCCCTCCTCTCTATTCGCCATCACCCCCTCTTGAGTCCCCATCACCTCTCCTCTTTATTCCCATCACCTCTCCTCTTTATCCCTATCACCTGTCCTCTTTATTCCCATCACCTCTCCGCTTTATCCACATCACCTATCCTCTTTATTCACCATCACCTCTCCTCTCTATTCCCCATCACCTCTCCTCTTTATCCCAATCACGTCTCCTCTTTAATCGCCATCACCTCTCCTCTTTATCCCCCATTACCCCTACCCTCTATTCCCCATCACGCCCTCTAGTGTCCGCATAACCTCTCCTCTTTATTCCGATCACCTTTCTTCTTTATCCCCATCACCTCTCCTCTTTATTCCCATCACCTCTCCTCTTTATTCCCCATTACCTCTTCTCTTTATTTCCCATCACCTCTCCTCTTTATTACCCATTACCCCTCCTCTCTATTCCCCATCAACCTCTCTTGAGTCCCCATCATCTCTCCTCTTTATTCCCATCACCTCTCCTCTTTATTCACCATCACTTCTCCTCTATATTGCCGATCACCTCTCCTCTTTATTCCCATCACCTCTCCTCTTTATTCCCCATCACCTCTCCTCTTTATTCCCCATCAAGTCTCCTCTCTATTCCCCATCACCTCTCCTCTTTATTCCCATCACCTCTCCTTTTTATTCTCATCATCTCTCCTCTTTATCCCCATCACCTCTCCTCTTTATCCCCATCACCTCTCCTCTTTATTACCCATCACCCCTCCTCTCTATTCCCCATCAACCTCTCTTGAGTCCCCATCATCTCTCCTCTTTATTCCCATCACCTCTCCTCTTTATTCCCCATCACCTCTCCTCTTTATTCCCCATCACCTCTCTTCCTTATTCCCCATCACCTCTCCTCTATATTCCCCATCACGTCTCCTCTCTATTCCCCATCACCTCTCCTCTTTATTCCCATCACCTCTCCTCTTTATTCTCATCATCTCTCCTCTTTATGCCCATCACCACTCTTCTTTATTCCCCATCACCTTTTGTCTGTATCCCCGTCACCTCTCCTCTTTATTCCGCATCACCTCTCCTCTTTATACCCATCACCTCTCCTCTTTATTTCCCATCACATCTCCTCTTTATTCCCCATCACCCCTCCTCTCTATTTCCCACACCCCGTCTAGTGTCCCCATCACCTATCCTCTTTATTCCCATCACCTTTCCTCTTTATCCCCATCACCTCTCCTCTTTATTGCCCATCACCTCTCCTCTTTATTTCCCATCACCTCTCCTCTTTATTACCCATCACCCCTCCTCTCTATTCCCCATCAACCTCTCTTGAGTCCCCATCATCTCTCCTCTTTATCCCCATCACCTCAACTCTTACTTCCCCATTACCCCTCCTCTCTATTCCGCGTCACCCCTCCTCTCTATTCCCCATCACCTGCTCTTGAGTACCCATCACCTCTCCTCTCTATTCCCCATCGCCTCTCCTCTTTATTCCCCATCACCTCTCCTCTTTATTCACCATCACCTCACCTCTATATTCCCCATCACGACTCCTCTCTATCCCCCATCACCTCTCCGCTTTATTACCATCAACTCTCCTCTTTATTCTCATCATCTCTCCTCTTTATACCCATCACCTCTCCTCTTTATTCCCCATCACCTCTCCTCTGTATTCCCATCCCCTCTCCTCTTGATTCCACATCACCTCTCCTCTATATTCCCCAACACGTCTCCTCTCTATTCCCCATCACCTCTCCTCTTTATTCCCATCACCTCTCCTCTTTATTATCATCATCTCTCCTCTTTATCCCCATCATCTCTCCTCTTTATCCCATCACCTCTCCTCTTTATCCCCATCACCTCTCCTCTCCCTTCCACATCAACTCTCCTCTTTATTCCCGTCACCTCTCCGCTTTATTCCTATCACCTCTACTCTTTATTCTCATCATCTCTCCTCTTTATCCCCATCACCTCAACTCTTACTTCCCCATTACCCCTCCTCTCTATTCCCCGTTACCCCTCCTCTCTATTCCCCATCACCTGCTCTTGAGTACCCATCAACTCTCCTCTCTATTCCCCATCGCCTCTCCTCTTTATTCCCCATCACCTCTCCTCTTTATTCCCCATCACCTCTCCTCTTTATTTCCCATCACCTCTCCTCTTTATTCACCATCACCTCTCCTCTTTATTCCCCATCACGACTCCTCTCTATTCCCCATCACCTCTCCTCTTTATTACCATCACCTTTCCTCTTTATTCTCATCATCTCTCCTCTTTATACCCATCACCTCTCCTCTTTATTCCCCATCACCTCTCCTCTGTATCCCCATCACCTCTCCTCTTGATTCCCCATCACCTCTCCTCTATATTCCCCATCACGTCTCCTCTATATTCCCCATCACTTCTCCACTTTATTACCATCTCCTCTCCTCTTTATTCTCATCATCTCTCCTCTTTATCCCCATCACCTCTCCTCTTTATCCCCATCACCTCTCCTCTTTAACCCCACCACCTCTCCTCTTTATTTCCCATCACCTCTCCTCTTTATTACCCATCACCCCTCCTCTCTATTCCCCATCAACCTCTCTTGAGTCCCCATCATCTCTCCTCTTTATTCCCATCACCTCTCCTCTTTATTCCCCATCACCTCTCCTCTTTATTCCCCATCACCTCTCCTCTATATTCCCCATCACCTCTCCTCTTTATTCCCCATCACCTCTCCTCTTTATTCCAAATCACCTCTCCTCTATATTCCCCATCACGTCTCCTCTCTATTCCCCATCACCTCTCCTCTTTATTCCCATCACCTCTCCTCTTTATTCTCATCATCTCTCCTCTTTATCCCCATAACCTCTCTTCTTTATCCCCATCACCTCTCCTCTTTATTCCCCATCATCTCTTCTTTATTCATCAACACCTCTCCTCTTTATTCTCTGTCATCCCTCATCTCTATTCCCCATCATCCCCTCTTGAGTCCCCATCACCTCTCCTCTTTATTCCCCATCAACTTGAACCTTTATTCCCAGCACCTCTCCTCTTTATTAACCATCACCTCTCCTCTCTAATCCCCATCACCTCTCCTCTTCATTCCGCACCACCTCTCCTCTTTATACCCATCACCACTCCTCTTTATCCCCATCACCTCTCCTCTCTGTTCCCCATCCCCTCTCCTCTTTATTCCCCGTTAACCCTCCTCTCTATTCCCCATCAACCCTTTTGAGTCGCCATCACCGCTCCTCTTTATTCCCATCACCTCTCCTCTTTATTCCCCATCACCTCTCCTCTTTATCCCCATCACCTCTCCTCTTTATTCCCATCACCTCACGTCTTTATTCCCAATCGCCTCTCCTCTCTGTTAACCATCACCCCCTATGGAGTCCCCATCACCTCTCCTCTTTATCCCCATAACCTCTCCTCTTCATTCCCCATCACCTCTCCTCTATATTCCCCATCACCACTCCTCTTTATTCCCCATCACCTCTGCTCTGTATCCCTGTCACCTCTCCTCTTTATTCCCCATCACATCTCCTCTATATTCCCCATCAAGTCTCCTCTCTATTCCCCATCACTACCTCTTGATTCCCCATCACCTTTCATCTCTATTACCCATCACCTCTCCTCTGTATTCCCATCACCTCTCCTGTTTATTTACCATCACCTCTCCTCTTTATTCCTATCACTCCTCCTCTTTATCCCCCATCACCGCTCCTATTTACTCCCCATCATCCTTCCTCTTTATTACCCATCACCTCTCCTCTTTATTACCATCACCTCTCTTCTTTATTCCGAATCACCACTCCTATTTACTCCCCATCATCCCTCCTCTTTATTTCCCATTAACTCTCCTCTTTATTTCCCATCACCTCTCCTCTTTATTCCCCATCAACTCTCCTTTCTATTCCACATCACCTCTCCTCTTTTTTCCCGTCACCTTTCCGCTTTATTCCTATCACCTCTACTCTTTATTCCCCATCACCTCTCCTCTCTATTCCATATCACCTCTCCTCTATATTCCCGTCACCTCTCTGTTTTATTCCTTACACCTCTACTCTTTATTCCCCATCACCTCTCCTCTTTATTTCCTGTCACCTCTCTTCTCTATTCCCATTCACCCATCCTCTCTATTCCCCATCACCCCCTCTTGAGTCCCCATCACCTCTCCTCTTTATTCCCATCCGTCTCCTCTTTATTTCCCATCACCTCTCCTCTTTATCATCATCACCTCTCCTCTTTATCCCTATCACCTGTCCTCTTTATTCCCATCACCTCTCCTCTTTATCCCCATCACCTATCCTCTTTATTTATCATCACCTCTCCTCTTTATTCCTATCACTCCTCCGCTTTATCCCCCATCACCCCTCCTATTTACTCCCCATCATCCCTCCTCTTTATTCCCCATCAACTCTCCTCTTTATTTCCCATCACAACTCCCCTTTATTCCCCATCACCTCTCTTCTCTATTCCACATCACCTCTCCTCTTTATTCCCGTCACCTCTCCGCTTTATTCTTATCACCTCTACTCTTTATTCCCTATCACCTCTCCTCTCTATTCCACATCACCTCTCCTCTATATTCCCGTCACCTCTCTGTTTTATTCCTATCACCTCTACTCTTTATTCCCCATCACCTCTCCACTTTATTCCCCTTCACACATCCTCTCTACTCTCCATCACCCCCTCTTGAGTCCCCATCACCTCTCCTCTTTATTCCCATCCGTCTCCTCTTTATTTCCCATCACCTTTCCTCTTTATTCCCCATAATCACTCCTCTCTATTCGCCATCACCCCCTCTTGAGTCCCCATCACCTCTCCTCTTTATTCCCATCACCTCTCCTATTTATCCCTATCACCTGTTCTCTTTATTCCCATCACCTCTCCTCTTTATCCCCATCACATATTCTCTTTATTCACCATCACCTCTACTCTCTATTCCCCATCAACTCTCCTCTTTATCCCCATTACCTCTCCTCTTTATTCCCCATCACCTCTCCTCTTTATTCCCCATCACCTATCCTCTTTATCCCCATCACCTCTCCTCTTTATTCCCCATAACCTCTCCTAGTTATTCCCATCACCTCTCCTCTTTATTCCCATCACCATTCCTCTTTATTCTACATCACCTCTCCTCTTTATTAATTACCACCTATCCTCTCTATTCCCCATAACCTCTCCTCTTTATCCCCATCACCTCTCCTCTTTATTTGCCATCACCTCTCCTCTTTATTCCCCATCACCCCTCCTCTCTATTCCCCATCACCCCCTCTTGTGTCCCCATCACCTCTCCTCTTTATTCCCATCATCTTTCCTCTTTATCCCAATCACCTCTCCTCTTTATTCCCATCACCTCTCCTCTTTATTACCCATCACCCCTCCTCTCTATTCCCCATCACCTCTCTTGAGTCCCCATCATCTCTCCTATTTATTCCCATCACCTCTCCTCTTTATTCACCGTTACTTCTCCTCTATATTCCCGATCACCTCTCCTCTTTATTCCCATCACCTCTCCTCTTTATTCCCCATCACCTCTCCTTTTTATCCCCATCACTTCTCCTCCTTATTCCCCATCACCTCTCCTCTCTGTTCCCCATCACCTCTCCTCTGTATTCCCCATCACCTCTCCTCTTTACTCCCTTCACCTCTCCTCTTTATTCCCATCACCTCTCCTCTTTATCCCCATAACCTCTCCTCTCTATTCCCCATCACCTCTCCTCTTTATTCCTCATCTCCTCTCCTTTTTATTTTCCATCACCTCACCTCTTTATTCCCATCACCTCTCCTCTTTATTCCCCGTCACCTCTCCTCTTTATTCCCCATCACCTCTCATCTTTATTCCCCATCACCTCTCCTCTTTATCCCCATCACCTCTCCTCTTTATTCCCATCACCTCTCATCTTTATTCCCCATCACCTCTCCTCTTTATTCCCAGCACCTCTCCTCTTTATTCCCTATCACCTCTTCTCTTTATTCCCCATCACCTCTCCTCTTTATTCCCCATCACCTCTCCTCTGTATCCCCATCACCTCTCCTCTTTATTCCCCATCACCTCTCCTCTCTATTCCCCTTCACCTCTCCTCTTTATTCACCATCACCTCTCCTCTTTATTCCCTATCACCTCTTCTCTTTATTCCCATCTACTCTCCTCTATATCCCCATCACCTCTCCTTTTATTCCCCATCACCTCCCCTCTTTATGTCCCATCACCTCTCCTCTTTATTCCCCGTCACCCCTCCTCTCTATTCCCCATCACCCTCCCTTGAGTCCCCATCACCTCTCCCCTTTATTCCCATCACATTTCCTCTTTATTTACCATCATCTCTCCTCTCTATTCCCCATCACCTCCCCTCTTTATTCCCCATCACCTCTCCTGTGTATCCCCATCACCTGTCTTTATTCCCCATCACCTCTCCTCTTTATTCCCATCACCTCTCCTCTTTATTCCCCATCACCTCTCCTCTTTATTTCCCGTTACCTCTCCTCTTTATTCCCCATCACACCTCCTATTCCCCATCCCTCCCTCTTGAGTCCCATCACCTCTCCTCTTTATTCCCATCGCTTCTCTTTTTTATTCCCCAACACCTCTCCTCTTTATTCCCATCACCTATCCTCTTTATTCCCATCATCTCTCTTTAGTCCCATCACCTCTCCTCTTTATTCTGTCACCCCTCCTCTTTATGCCCCATCACCCCTCCTCTCTATTCCTCATCTTCCCTTTTCTTTATTCCCCATCACCTCTACTCAAAATTCCCATCATTCCTCCTCTTTATTCTCCACCACCCCTCCTTTCTAATCACCATCACCCCTGCTTTTTATTCCCCATCACCTCTCCTTTCTATTCCCCATCACCCCTGCTCTTTATTCCCCATCACCTCTCCTTTCTATTCCCCATCACCCCTGCTCTTTATTCCCCATCACCTCTCCTTTCTATTCCCCATCACCCCTGCTCTCTATTCCCCATCACCTCTCATTTCTATTCCCCTTCACCTCTGCTCTTTATTTCCCATCACCTCTCCTTTCTATTCCCCATCACCCCTGCTCTTTATTCCCCATCACCTCTCCTTTCTATTCCCCATCACCTCTATTTATTCTCCATCGCCCTCTCCTCTTTATTCCCACCACTCTTCCTTGCTATTCCCCATCACCTCTCCTCTTTAATCCCCATCACCCCTCTTCATTCTGTATCATCTCTTCTCTTTACTACCCATCACCCTTTCTCTTTATTCCCATCACCTTTTTTTTTTTTTTTACCAGAGCACTGATCAGCTCTGGTTTATGGTGGTGCAAGGGATTGAACCTGGGACTTCAGATCCTCAGGCATGACAGTCTGTTTTGCATAACCATTATGCTATTTACCCCTGTCCCCCATCACCCTTCATAACTCTCCACCATATTTTCTCTTTATTCCTCATCAGCCCTCTTTATTCCCCACCATCCCTCCTCTTTATTTCATCATCCTTCCACTTTATTCTTTATCACTCTCTTTTTTCATGTCACCCCCTCCTCTTCATTCCATATGGCATCCTCCTTTTAATGCCCCATTTCTTTCCCTATATTTAACATCACTCATCCCCTTTGTTCCCTAGAACCCTCACTTTTTTTTAACCTGGTCACTCCTCTCATTTTTTCTTCACTTCCTCCTCCTCTTTGTTGCATATTACCTTTTTTCCCAGGACCCATCTCCTTTCCCCCACTTTTACTCCTCCAGTTCCAGTCAAACTTCCCCCAACTCTCCAACAAAATGTTTTGGAGAAAAAAATCACACAGTAAGCCATAAATATGCTGCTGCCACAATACAGATGTTTATTAATGATTAAATGCCAGAGAAGTTTTAACACAATCACAAATCTTCGAGTTCTTCAGTTGTTACCCATTGTGTGATCAATAACTGCCCCTCAATACAATACATTCTTCATTCTAGGAACCTCAGCCATTGTTACCCCCTCAATATCAGGTATAATTTTGGATGTCATACATAACCCATACTTGTGTGTTACCAGAGCATGCCCCACAAATTTGTATTGTCCTGCATAGAGGATCTACAGAGACGACAGTTTAAGAACTATTATAATTAGTTGCTTCTTTTTTTAACTACTTGGAATTATGTATCCTTACATAACTGTTTTTGCTGACAACAGGGTGTGAATGTCAGCTGTCTGTAAAATTGATCCTGCTAATAAAATCAAATTTGTTCTCTAACTTTTGACTGGGAAAAACATGATAAGATTACACTTGAGGTTTCCCTGTTGGTGTAATCTGAGCAAAACTGCACAGAATTTGGAGGGGAGGGTGACTATTTGATGAGCCAATGATCTAAATAATTTGGGAAAAATTTATTCTGAGGCAGTGGAGATCGGTGGGGACACGACTATGAGTTGGTTTGACATGGTTTAGCGTTGTTTATAAGCTGTCTGTTGACTGACTTAATGTCTTAGCATGCCTCTTGAGGGCCTTTCCAGTTGAGCTTTCAGGAGGGGGGTAGGAAAGGTAGGAAAAGCATGCAATCCTCTGGGGGGAGGGAAAGCACCTCGAGATTTGTGAAATTCTCTAGGGTGGGAGTTTACCACAAATGTCACATCAATTAAAGGGAGGGCTGCACTGAAGGAAAGCCAAGATCAGGGGTAAAAGAGAAAGGCAAGGTAGCACCAGGGAGCCTGGGCATGACACAGAAATAGATCTGCTTTGACCAACTGAAGGTACCTAGCTTCCCCCACCAAGGGGCTGGCAGTGTGTTTGAAATTCTCAGCCTGACCCGAGCATCAGGTGGAACTCCTTCTTACCCTCAGACCTTTGCTTTCAAGACTCTCCTGATGGTTTCCTGTGACATTCCAGGTCTACCCCCACCCTTTTCCCCTGTCCGGCACTGCGCAGAAGGAGAAACATCTAAGGAAAGAGGTGGCTGATGCCAGACTCGGCCTCCTTCTCCTGGGGCACATGGAGCAATGGGACGTCTTGCTCCAGAATGGGGGGGTTACCCGCTCCTTCCTCATCGTCATGGGAACGGGCAGTGCCGGTGGGCACAGCGGGCTCCTCAGAGGAACCTGGAAAATATTAACAATGTTAACTCCTTATGTTTCTTGTTTCCATACCTTGCATAGAACCCAAGGACTAAGACCTAATTTCAAGAATCCAAATACAGTGTGAGACAAAAAGATAAGGCAAAAATTATTAACCCCATTTGAGATGTTATCCCCATTTGAAAACTACAATCTAACCATAGAACACAGATCTCCAAGTTTAGGCCCACTGTGAAAGCTGGGGTTTGGGTGGAGGGGACTGGGTTAGAGAACAGAAAGTGTTAGGCAGAAACCCCATGCTTAGAGCAAATGGACAACACCAGCCAGGCGGGGAAGAGGGCGGCCTCCTAACAACCACCACCACCCTATGACTAACCTGACTAGTTTGACTAAGTAAATGAGTAACAGAGCTGGAGCCGGAAGTTTACAGCACTTCGTGGAAGGGAGAAAGCAGGTGTCGCTCTTCAATAACTCTGGGGAGGACTTGAAGTCTATGATTTGACCAAACTGGGACTTGTTTTTAAGGAAGGTGGTATTTACAGAAAATTTGAAGTTTGCATATTCTTTATAAAACTGACTTGTCTTTGCATTCTGAACTTCTTTAGTGTCAGGATCGTTAAGCATTGGGACTGCTTCCACATTCAAGGTTTCTTCAAGATTCACAGCCAGGTCTGGCTGAGGGTCTGGAATTGTGTTGAGAACAGAGACATCTTCAGGTTCTGGAGTCACACTGCTAGCTTCCTCTTCTTCCAAAGTGGTGACTTGGTCTTTCTGAAAATCTGGAACTTCATTGTGAATTTTAACATGCTCTGACTCTGGAAGCACACTGAGAACTGAATTTTCTGTAAGATTAAGCTTTTCTTTAGCATCTTGAATTCCACTGACATAAGTGACTTCAGTATCTGAGGTTTCTTCATTGCTTAGGACTGCACTCACCTCTGAGGACTCTTCCTGGTCTTCAATTTCATCAGAATCAAAGGCATCTCCAGTGCTGGTTACCACATGAAGAGCTGAGACCTCTTCAGAGTTTAGGACTCCACTGACTTCTGCAGTTTCTTCAAGATCTGGCATGTTTTCAACATCTGAGGCTTCCTCCTCTTTTAGGGCTTCATTAAGAGCGAGAAGCTCTTCAAGATCAGGATCTTCTTCAAAGCCTGAGAGTTCATTAATTTCTAGGAGTTCTTCATGATTTGGTATTATGTGATTGTTAGAGACTTCTTCAGGACTGGGGATAACATGAAGAGCTGGAACTGCTTCAAAATCTAAGTCTTCGTCAAAGTCTAAAATACCATTGACCTGTGGGACATCTTCATGATCTGGAATTCCTTCATCATTTGGTATTTCTTCAAGAGCTAGCACCTGTTCAGCACTGGAATCTTCTTCAGAAGCTGAATTTTCATCATTATCTGAGGCACCTGCATGGTCTGGAATTTCATCAGTATCTGGAGCTTCTTCATTGTTTGGAATTTCATTATCTGAGATTTCCCCATTGTTTGGGATTACATCAAGATAGGGAACTTCTGCAAGGTTAAGATTTTGGTGGTTTTCAAAATCTGGCCCTTCCTCAAGGTCATGATCAGGGTTTGGGATTTCTTGCACATTTAGAACACCCACAGGCTCTGGGACCACATCAAAATATGGTATTTCTTCAAACTCTGGGATTTCAATGAGTTCTGGAATTTCATCATCAGCTTCTAGAATATCTTCAAGGGCAGGAAGATCATCAAAATTCAGGGTATCATCATCATCATCATTGTTATCACTACCATCATCATCATCATCACCATCATCTTCATCATTGTCCTCCTCCTCCTCCTCCTCCTCCTCATCATCATCATCATCTTCTTCATCGAGTTCTAGTATACCTTCAAGATGTGGAACTTGAATCTCAAGATCATTTGGGATCTCGAGACCTTGAACTTCCCCAAAGACTACACCATGGTGGAAATATTCGAATACTAGCTCTTCATTGACTGACACATCTTCCTCAGAGGACTCATCTTCCTCAAGGGTCCCATCTTCAGTAAGGACCTGGCCTTCAAGAAGGGCCTGACCCTCACCAAGGGACTGAACTTCAGCAAAGGCCTTACCTTCAGCAAGGGCCTGACCTCCAGCAGGGAACTGACCTTCATCAAAGGGTGTGCTTTGAGCAAGGACAGCAGCCCGGATTTCGGCAGAGCTTTCCACTGGGTCAGAAAGTAAAGCATCCTCTTCCATCTTAATCCGTGCACTCCTGGATAGAAATGATATTGAAAAGGCAAGTCAGTTTATGTTCTTGAGTTCAGTAACATAAAGGGGGTCTTAGGCTTGAAGCCCCCCCCCCCAGCCCAGGAGATTCTGTTTCAAGATTCTGTTGTAAACAAACCAAGAACAACACTCACTGGATCTTCCTCAGGTTCCTGCGACGGATGAAATCCAGGGCTTCAGGGCTGGATTTCCAAACACGCTTGGCAACTTGCTTCTGAATGTGGGGAGGCACCTGAGAGTAGAAATAAAATGTTAAACTTTATTAGATAATAGCTTAATGTGTACTTATTTCTGTCAGGTATTCTAAACTAAAGGCACCCTGACCAACTAGTGAAGGGAAACCAGCTCTGGACTGGGAGATTTTGTGGCTTCCTGCTTCTTCATGTATGTACAAATTCTTCCTTCCGTGATGCATGTACAACTTTCCCTTGTTCTGTGAACAGGAGAGAGAGAGAATTATGAAAAAAGTTTATCCAGAACTTTCACCCACCTGGAAGAGCACATCCCAGTTATCAATCATGGCACGGACCACATTGACTGAAGCAACATAGTGGTCAATCCCCAGTTTTGTCTTTCTGGATTCCCGGCTGCCAGATTTTCCCTTCTTGAGGAGAGCAGTTCCAAACACCAAAGCTAGGTTGGTGGAAGTCATGCGGTTGCCAAAAACCTTAGTAAAGAAAAGCAGAGAGTGATTAACTTTGGGGTAGTGGTAGAAGTTGCACAATTAGAAATGGCTCTTTTTGTTCTTTTTTTCCTCTGAGAGAATGAGAAAAAGAAAGAGAGAGAGGGGGAGGGAGAGGGAGAGGAGGGGGGAGAGAGAGAGGTATATTATTACAGAGGTCCCCTACTACAACTTTCTCACTATTCTTTTCTAAGGTTTGTTTTTTTTTTTTTTTTACCAGCTGTCCATCAACACCAATGGAGTCCTCGCAGTTCTCAGTGAGTTTATGCAGGGCCTTCAGCAGGCGCTCCAGGGTGTCACTGTGGCAGGGTGGCATCAGGTAAACCAGCAGTTGCAGGGCAGAAAGTTGGTCCTGAGGCTTCAGAGCTAATGAAAGAAAAGCAGGGACTGGGTCAGGGGGGGGTGAGAGTGGGGGGCTAGCAGTCTAATTACTGGGACCAATGATTCTGTTTGAAAATTGCTGGAGGCTATGAAGAAAGTACCCAGCAGTTTTGTCTTTGCTCATTGAATAAGCTTTGAGCTCAGGAAATGTTACCATCCAAATTAGACACCATCTAGACAACCCAGAATCCTCTTTGCCCTGGAGAGGGCACACATTGCTTCAAGAAGCTCTATGGAACATTCCAGACAACCTATTTGTAATAGAATATTAAAAGCTATGAGGAAAGGAATCTGGAGATGGGCCTTCATTTATCTCCTGATACACATTTTGTAATTTATTAGGGTCTTACAGCTTGACTTCTGTCCCTAGGACCCCTAGGCCCTGTATACTCTCTTCTTGTTTTTATTTTGACTGACAAGGGATGAGAAAAGAGACTCACTTGCAGTCAGGAGGAAGGACATATATAGATCATCTGGCAGCAGAGAGTCCTTCATGTCACGGAAAAACTCCTTAAGGAGTGCAGCCACATCATGCACGCTCTGATTTTCATCGAACACTACATCCAGACCTTTATCAAATTTTTCACGCAGCTAGAAAAAAGGAATATAGGTGATACATGAAGTGCCTGCCTTAGGCAGTGCAGGTTCCCTCCTAGCTACTACCCCTAGTTTCAGTGGAGATGATCTGGCAACATGGCGTCCCTGGAAGGGAGTTGGGGAGGAAGGGTAGAAAGACCTGCTCTCCTGGCCAGGTGTAACACTCCCCTCAGGTCAATGGGGGGAGCCCTCACCTGCACCTGCTTTTTTTCATTCAAGGGAAAAAAAAAAACATGTAAACAGAGCCAATTTACCTTGCGCACTCTTTCCTCAGAGTACTCCATTGTGAAAAGTCCCACAGTGGTCAATCCTGAAAGGAAGAAAGAAAAAAAGGGGGGGGGTCCTAAGTAGCTGATCCCCCCCTTTCTCCATGACATATCCCTTCTCCTCATCATCTGCACCCCCACCCCACCCAGTGTCAGAAAAATATCCCAAGCAGTTCATCACTGTCCCCCATCACCCCCATTGTTTTCTCCCCACTTTGAGACCAACACTCTCAGCCTTTAATTGCCCCCCCTCCGCCTTGATGGCAGCATCATCCCTCTCCCCCCCACCCCCACCTAGATTGCATCATCATTTTTAGCCCCCCTCCCCCTCCTTACCATGCTTCTCAAGGAAGCTGCAGCAAGCCTCCACAACCTGGGGGATCTGTCTAGCGATGGGATTGAGGCTCATCTTCCTTTTGGACCCGAGAAGTCGTTTGCCAATTGGAAAGGCTATCTTGGAAAGCTGCAGGGTCTGCAGCAGCAGGGCCCCATCCTCTAGCTCGGCCAGGCTATCCACAGACACTGCACCCTGTGGAGAAACCCAGGCAACCTTACAGGGGGAGACACAAGGGTCTCTTCGGGCCATTGCGTCACAGTCACCAATGTCCGACATGTTCTTAGTGGCAAGCAAATGACACTCCCCATACACCTAATTCTGTTCACTCTGTCCCCTCCCCAAACATACGCATCCTCCCGCGCACCCCCTCCCCATCTTTGTATACCCCGGGAAAGACCCCTGAGCCCCCCCTCCGGCTAACACTAACAGGGTTTGACTTACTCGACGACCACGGCGAGTGAACTCCCGGGGCAGAGTGGGCTCCTCGCGGCGGCGATTGAAAAAGCGCCTGATGCGGCCAACCACCCTCTGCACCACGTTTCCCCGACGACGGCGACGGCCAGCAGCCTGCATGTTTGCGTCTTCGATCTGCATCGCGGCTGTCAGTTCCTGATGCTTGCGGCGGGTAATCTCATTCACCAGCACCTCTTCCAGACGAACGCCAAATGTCTTGAGTGACGCGACTGGGAGCAGGGGGGAGAGAGAGAGAGAGAGACGTCAAAGCTCTGCGGAGCTCAAATCAGGAGGAGCTGCAGGACTGTACCACTCTGAGCAATCTCCCGCAGTCAACCCCACCCCTCCAGACCCGCAGCGCCCCCCTCCCGGGAAATGTGCCCCAAAGCTCCTGCAGTGGGTGGGTGGGTGAGTGGGTGGCAGAACTAAGTCCACTCAACTACCCCGACGAAGCCTAAGTACCCCCACCCCACCCCATGTCCTGTCAGGGATGAGCACCTTGAAAGCCTGTGGGCAGCTGCTTCAGGGCGATCTGTCTTTCTGGGGTGGTTTCACCCCAGACTTAGGTAGAACCAATGGGACCGCCCCCACGCACGTCTGCAGTTAGTGCGCCATTTCCTGAATCCATCCCCTACGGGGTTTCTGGGAGGGGGTGAGTGCCCCAGGGGCAGTGGGCACCGCCCAGTTTCGGGGGGGGGCTGGGGGGAGCACTGCGGCATTCTAGATCTTTCCGAAGGCAAGTACAAGAGACCCTCACCACTCTCTTGTCCTCTCAGAAGCAGAAACCACTTCTCCAAGGTGTTGGGACGGTCGTCAGGCAGAGCTATGGGGAAGGAAAAAAAAAAAAAAAAGACACGCACTCACACAAAGAGGATTTGATAAGTTGCTAAAAACCCTTCAGCTTGTATATCTGCAGTAATGGAGGAGGGGAGAGGGGCTCAAACAGCCCACTCCAGTCAGCGAAAAGTGCTTCTGCTGGCTACCAGTCTCAGTTTCCCTGTTTGACACCAGGAACGATCCTATCCATCTATGACAGGTGACTCCGCGAATGCAAAAGCGCTAGACCAGCTGAGGGTCTGCGTGCGCACAACATAGCGAACTATGTACTAACTGTAGCTAAAAGCGTGGCTTAAGAGCCCCTAATTCGGGGTCTCTGAGATGCCCTTAGGCGCAACAGGCGAGGGGAGGGGATCTACCTCCAGCGCCTGCGCGAGTAGGGGTCCTCAAGTTACTGCGTGCGCCTCCCCCTCCCCATGCCTTCCGCTCCCCGCGCTGAGGCGGGGGATCCCGCGACACCCACCGTCCACGCGCTGAGACCCCCGAGGCCGTATATGCCCGCGAGGTCCCTCAGCCCTTCGCTGCACTCCCTCCAGGCTGCGCGCACCTCGCCAACCTGCCGCCCCGGCACTTTCCAATACTGCAGACGCTCCCCCCCACTCTCCTCCCCTGCCCGCGTCCCCTGCGCCCGCGCCCCTGAGACCCTCGGCTTGCTCGAACCCACTCCAGAGCCGGGTCACCGCTCGCTTCCCTTAGGCCAGCCGAGGTGGTCAGCGCGCCGCGCACCTACCTCTCGCCGCTGCTCCCGGAGCCCGCACCGCCCTCCCGCCCTACGCGGCTGTTGGCGCGGATCTCACTCAGTGTCTCGCTCCCTCCCTTTACTCCCCTGTCTCTCCGCCGCGCTATCTCTGCCCGTCCCGGTCTCCCCTCTCGGGGCGTCCTTCTGCGCCTTCGCCTCTCAAGAGTCTCGCCTCACCTGGCGTGTCTCTTTCTGTCACCTGTCCTCCGTCCGCTTGTCTGTCCCCAGTAGCTGTCAATCTGTCTTACAGTCCCCACACAACACACACAAACCCCCAGATTTTGACCAACTCCACTAACCTTTACCTCTGCCTCCCGCTTCCCATCTTGGGAGCCGGACGGGGTCCGGTACCAGGAAGAAATCCCTCCCACCCTCCCGCTTCCCCTAACTCTTCCCCGTCCCGCCCGGGGGGTCTACTCGCCCTAAGGCGAGGACGCCACACTCCGGGGTACCGCTCACCTCGCTCAGGTTTGAATTCTGAGAGGAAACGTCTGGCCACGAGTTCGTGGTAAGCAGTCTCTTGCAGCTTCAGACGCTCCAGCTCGGAGAGGCTGTGAATGGATATCATCTTCGTCCTGTGCTCCGGGTTGTGTCCTGGGGCTCCTCCTAGGACGTTCACTAAAATAATGAAGGCAGACAACAACAGCAAAGGGGGCATGATTCTGGGGCAAGATGTCCTTGCTGCCCTCAGAAAAGGAGTACAGCCACCCATTCTGGAATCGGATGATAATCAAGACTGCATCATCCAATTGTCACTGGACCTGGTGGAGGAAAGTATGGGGGGGAGGGTGGTAAAGGGGGAGGGAAAACTGGGAGGCGGCTTCACCTCGCAGATCTGCCTCTGGTTGCTTACTTGAAAAAAAAAAAAAAAAAAAAACTCAACCCTGAACGGACAGTCCAGAAAAGAGAAGCCCTCAAAAACCTAATTAGAAAATAATAGTAATAACAATAACAATAATGATAATAATAGATACACAAACTAGCCTTGCTCATAGTAAAAAATGAGTTCACCTTGAGACAAGAAAAATAAGGTAATATTTACCATTTATGAATTAAATTAGAAGTGGATTTTAGTTTTATTTTAAATGAGAATATTCTGTGTTACCCAGGTTGGGCGAAATGAGTACTTTCATCTAGGTTAGGATTACATTAGCCTGGAGCCAAAACATCATCTCCAGGCCCTTTGACCCAGTAATTCCCCTTCTAGGAATCTACCCTAATGAAATCTCCTTAAAGACACACAAGAAAACATATATACTTGAGCCATAACAGTAAAAAAAAAAAAAAAGAGCAAAGGAAAACTAGCCCAGCATTAAAAGGAGTTATGCAAATTAAGGAAGAGCCACGGCCTGGAGAATTATGCAACCACTAGTGATGGTTGTAAAGATTTTTAAACAACAAATACAGAACTGTATTATTTATAATTACCACAATGTGAGGAGAAAAAATATGCACTGAAAGACTGAAAGAAGAGCAGCCAGATACAAAAAGTATCTAACTGAAGGGTGGGAATTTGT
This sequence comes from Erinaceus europaeus, assembly GCF_950295315.1. Taxonomy (NCBI): domain Eukaryota; kingdom Metazoa; phylum Chordata; class Mammalia; order Eulipotyphla; family Erinaceidae; genus Erinaceus; species Erinaceus europaeus. The sequence continues at coordinate 28,291,114 of NC_080185.1, forward strand.
TTGCCTTATTCCTCTTTACCAGAATTGTATTACTTGGTTCTATGGGGTTTTTTGTTTGTTTATCATAGGAAAATATCAGTTGCTACCAAAAGAATTCATACCCAGGCCATTTCTGGTAAAGCTTCATACAGAGGACTGCTTATCAGAGTGGAGTTTATTTTAGTGTACTGACAAACATACACATCTTTTCGTCCATGGTACCTACTGTCTCATAGAGTTCCCAGACTGCACAGGATTCCCCAGTGGAGATGTCTCTGAACCTCACACATTCATCTTGTTCTGTACATCCTCATTTCCATTGCTTATTTTTCTTTCACTCATTCATCTGAAGACCTGTATTAACTGACCACTTTGTGCCAGACAGTAAAGTTGTAAATATGAGCCAGTGAACACTACTTCTTTCATCAAGGATTTAACAACTGCAGCAAAGGAGATACACAGGTTGGCAACAATTTACAAGGCCTTGTGATAAGTCAGTAGGCCAAGATGTAAACAAAATACTGTGAAGCAGAAAGGAGGGGACATCTAACTCTGCCTGGAGATTGGGGGATGGGGAGTTCTGAGAAAGAGAACAGCTTGTGCAAAGGCAAGGAGGTGGAAGATAGATGTTGGATTCTTGAAACTGTGTAAATGAGGTAGAAGGAGATAAATCTGGAGAGGAATGGATGAGATCATGAATGGCCCTGTAAGCCATGTTAAGAAGCTGGTCTCTTTTCTGAAGGCAATGGGGAACCACTGTAGGGCTTTAAGCCTAAATTAACAGAGTCAGCTGCATCTTGGGGGGGAAGCACAGAGAACAGCGAAAACCTGGCTTGAGCCTGAAGGAGATAGATCAGTCAGGAAGCAAAAAATGCAAATACAAGTCAAAGTCACTATGGCTGGGGCCAAGGCTAAACTCTATAGGAATAGCTGACAGGTCTTAGGGTGGTTTATTTTATTGTAATGGAAAGGGAGACAATAAAGATAGTGTCAAAGTTTATTGTGTGTGTGTGTGTGTGTGTGTGTGTGTGAGAGAGAGAGAGAGAGAGAGAGAGAGAGAGAGAATGATTTATAACAGAGATTATACTTTGGGATATAGGGAATTAAACCTTTCACAGGAAAAGAAATGGCCACATGTCGCTTTTCTGAGTTTCCCCTTCCTATGAAGTTATATAAAGCATTATATATATATATATATATATATATATATATATATATATATATATATATATATATATGGGGGTTCACAGGTAATGTGCCATTAACAGAGTAAAAGTAGGTAGAGGCATTATCACTGTATAGTCTAGATTGTGTGAATGGTATCTGTCTTTTAAAAAATCCTTCTTTTATTTCCAAAAGTACATGTTGCTCACTTTCTTTAAGAGCTATGGTCATGCATGTTAGAATTAAATTCTGACTGAATAACTGAAATACAGTATAAAAATAAGGATTCTTTCTACTTTCTACTACTTTGAACTCAGCTAAGAGGAAAGTAGTCAGCAGGGCTGTCGCTGATTTTTAGCCTCCTTCAACTACACAAAAACATCCCCTGAACCTAAAATTAATTCCAACCACCAAAATACAACCACAAAGTGACCATTTTTCCCCTTTTGTTGCCCTTGTTTTTTTTTTTTTGCATTGTTGTTGTAGTTATTATTGTTGTTGTTATTGATGTCGTTGTTGTTAGGACAGAGAAATGGAGAAAGGAGGGGAAGACAGATAAGGGGAAAGATAGACACCTGCAGACCTGCTTTACCACCTGTGAATCCACTCCCCTGCAGGTGGGGAACCGGGGGCTCGAACCGGGATCCTTAACCGGTCCCTGCACTTTGCGAAAGTGACCATTTTATCCAAAGGCTCGTGGGTAGCACCTAACCATGGGTCCAGATATCCCCCACTCAAGATAGCAGAGCCAGAACCTATTAGCTAAGGGTCTCATCTTGACATATACAGCCTAGCTCTGGATTAATTTTTCTAATATTCTTCCTTGTCTCCTCTTGCCCAAGCCACTTTTTTTTAACCTGTCAGAGTCACAGCTATGTCTTCTCACTGAGGTTATGAGTTCTGGTTATCCAGAAGGCATAGCTGGATCTTTCATCCCCAAATCATGATGAAAACCAACCACCACACCTAAGAAATAAGGTAAAAACAAACAAGAAACCTAAAGAAAAAAAGAAAGAAAGAAAGAAAAAGAGAAACTTAAAGGCAACACCAGCCCAGAGAAAAGAGAGAAAGAGAAAGAGAGAGAATGAGAGATGAGTCACAAGAGAAGCTTACAATTCCAAAGGAAGCCAAAGGCCTTAGAATTAACCATTTACCATTGCCTCCTGCTGAAACATACAGGGTTAAAGCTCTACCAGCAAAGTTGACATTGCTTGGCTTGTTTTCAGCCCTTGTAAGGGCACCAGTAGAACACAGGACAGAAGCAGAATTAGGAAGACCAGTATGTTCAAACAAGAAATAGATGGGCAGAGTGGGGAGAAGAGACAAGCAGACAGGTTAGGTTTTGTTTTGTTTTGTTTTGTTTTGTTTATTAGCAGACAGGTTCCATCACCACAAAAAATACATAACAGGTTATTGAACTGTTTAATGTTTGTCCTCAGACCTACCTTTCCAAGTTCAGTACTAAAGGGTGCATGTCACAGGAAGTAAAATGCTAAGAGACCTCTCTTGTTTCAACATATCTTTCCCCTCGCCCTCCCCCTTTAGCATAACATAGCACTGGTCTGTAGTGACCACTGACTTCATAATATACTCAAGGAGAAATATAAAAGAAGGCCTTCTGAATTCTGGCTTAGAACCTTACACAATTGCCATGTGTATGTATGTATATATTCTTAGACGAGTATCTGTAGTGGTCATTGAATTTAGAGCTAACTAAAATTGAGTTCACAGACAAGCATTATGACTTCATAGTTGTGTGACTTTAACAAAGTCAGCTGAATTATCTAAGCCTCAGTGACCTCCTCTATAAAACGGTGAAATTAAACAGCACCAATTTCCTTGCTTGTGTGCAAGCTGAATGTTTGATATTTAGTGTTTTTATGTATTTTTATTACCTTTATTTATTGGATAGAGACTGCCAGAAATCAAGAGGGTAGGGGATAATAGGGAGACAGACAGAGAGACACTTGAGCACTGCTTTACCACTCGCAAAAGCTTTCCCTCTGAAAATGGGGACTTGGGGCTCAAACCCAGGTCCCTGTGCATTGTAACATGTGTGCTCAATCAGGTGCACCACCACCCAGCCCCTAGTGTGTAGCATTTTTTAATAAAACATGCTAATATTAAAGGTTCTTTGCAGAGGACATTAGTGTGCCAGAAAATATCTGGCTTCAAAAGTAATTATATAAAATTAGAATTTGTATCAATGCATCCAGCAACCCACTCTGTTCAAAAACTACTAAATTTGAGTCAAATTTAAAAAGCTTTCTAAAGGGATCTTGGGGGTTTGTTCGGAATATAACTTTCTTTTCCAATCTGTTATTGATTCAGGGTCAAGTATAAAAAAACAACTTATAGAATTTTAAAAGTAACTGCATAGGTCAATTTTCCAAATGCTATTATTCAGATTAGTAAGGCTTATTATATATCTCAAAATGGACTCTTCCAAACATCTACTTTTACATTGTCACTAGCAAAAGAATATATAATTTTATGTATATCAGTAACAGGGCTAAGATATTATCTTATACAAGAGGGGAGAATTTAAAGAAAGAAAAAGAGAGAAAAAAGAAAGGAAGGAAGGAAAGGAGAGAGAGAAAGAGAGAGAACATGAAGGGAATCTCAGATGAAGTCTCCAACAATACAAAATGGGGGAACACACTAGGATATCAAGCTTGTTCTTGATATCCTTGTTCTTGTCCTCCCAAATGCATGGCACAGATGGAGGAACAAATTAATGTCAGAAAAGTCACCAACTTCAACATTGCCAGGATAGAAATGCTTTCAACTATGCGTAAGTCCACAGCCTTAGCAAATTGGAGAACTAATTTGCCCCATTGCTCCCATCAAATAGTTGAAATAGTTGGGAATTATTTAGTGCTCAATAATAAACACCTATGAGAGAGAGAGAGAGAAAGAAAGAGAGAGAGGGAGATAGATAGATAGATAGATAGATAGAGAGAGAGAGAGAGAGAGAGGGAGAGAGGGAAGCAGGGACTGCATTGATACTACCCTTTGAATTCTTATAAGTTAGGCACTTTACGGAATCATTAAAATTTTTCTTCAAGCCTCCTGGAGCTCTCTAGAGTTTAAGAAATTGATAGTGGACAGTGCTTGATGCCCAGAAGGTATTGTGTCTAGATTATTCCATCTACAGGCAGTAACAATGGATAAAGACTTACCCATTAATATATCACAGTGTAGGAAAGTGGTATAGGTCTCTGGATGAAAACATTTGGACACCAATTTGGTCTGCTGGCATATCACCTCATTCATCTCTGAGCACTAATGAGTTAGCCTTTAAATTGCTATTCCATAACCTCTATTTTCAGCAAAGACTGCAGTGGTTATGAACAAAATGGTACATTTTATGCTATGCAATGGTGATGTCCCAAGATAATTAAATGTGGAGACATTGTTCCTCAAGACATGTAGTCTGCCTATCATGTCATAGCAAAAATTCATAAACTGGAGGTACTACTATCAAAACATATTGAGAAAATATCTGACATCAAAATGAGAGTGTTTCAAAAACTTCTTAGAATGTTAGCATGGGTCAGAGATAGAATGGACCTCACCTATAGCCTAGGCAAAATTTTCTATTCTACAGATCAGAAAACTGAGGTTTAGAGTAGGACAGAGGTTTTCCCAAGGCCACACAGCAATTTGACAGCAGAAATTAGATGAAAACCCAGTTCTTGCCAGTCCTGGGCTCTTTCCACTGTCCCAAGTTCTTAATACCTGAAAAATAATGCTCAACTGAATCATAAAAATCAAAAGAATGAGCATTTAATAAAAGCCTACTTCAAAAAAAAGCCTACTTCAATAAATCACAAAAAAACATATCTGAAACAGACACTATAAATTGCAGCCTCTTTGGAAAATAGTCATTATTCTGTAGAACCTGATATACCCTTTCACAATATTATTGACTAAAGAAGCAACTTAAGTTCAGGAGAGTTAAAGGCAGTCTTTATGTTATAAACACCCACAAAGGATAGTATAAGCAAGGTGATGTGACATCAAATATAAAAAGATATAGTCTCACTATTGTCTGCAGTATGTGTCAGAATGCATAATAATACTGACATCCCAAGATGTGCCACTTATTATCTTTTGAATTTTGTTTTTGTTTTTCCTTCTTGTTCCTGTTTCTACTGCTTCGTGGTAGGAAAAAAATAAGATGTTCCATTAATAGATGGTAGTTTTTTTAAAATGCCTAATTTTTCTTGTGCTTTCTATTTTCTCAGAAGTCTTCCAAATGACCGTATCTCCAGACCCCAGCAGACAATAAGTGTTTGTTGGGAGAATCACAGTATTATAAATTCTGAAGCTTTGGGGAGAACACATAGGTCTGATAATTAAAACAACCTTTTGTGATTCATGGATAAATGAATCATGCCATTTTAGTCTAACAACAACCCCTGGGAAGGTGGTAGGTAGGTATTATATTTTCTTATTTTACAGAATAAAGGGGGGAAAAACTACATTTCTTGAGAGGTTGTGACTTACCTGAAGTTGCACCCAAAAAATGTCAAGGAGAGGGCTGTGAGCTAGGAACCATTGGTCCCTATTAATTCTCAGTCCAAACCTTGCCCTTCCAAACAAATCATGCCATTTATTTTTCAGCATTTGTCAACAGTATCTGCTGCCTGGAGCTGAGATAAACTGAGAAAAAGCTACCTTCTTTTCTAAGGAGGCAGCTGGATTTTGACAAAATGGCTGCCTGGAAAGGTACTGAAATACACACTGGAACCTATGTTCAAATCTCAGCCTCGCCACAAATAAGTCCATACCCTTACCAACTATGTGACTAACAGAAAATTATCTCACCTTTCTTATCTTCAGTTATATCTCCTTAGGAAATAAAAATCAAATGCAACCAATACCACCTCTGCATGCTGCACTTCAGACTGTGTCCAGAGACGTCAGGCGTGGAATGTCAGCCCTTCAGCCTCATTACTTGGGTGAAACCTTTCCTTTCATAGGCTTCTCTAATTCCATTTCAGGTGGTTCACTTCCTAACAAAGTCCCAAAACCTAGATATAGACCAGGTCCCGTGAGACAGGACATATCTGCACATGTATCCATAACTTAGGGCAAAATATATACCTGAAAACAAAACTGCACAATACTCTACAGTGAGTCAGAATATGCAGCAAGCAAGTAGAAAGACCTAAAAAGACACCATAAAGTTCCTAATGAAATAGTGTCTACTTAGACTTAGATACTCTCCTCACCAACTTTCTATTATACTTCCCTCACTGACTCCAAAGCTAACCTTATTAAAGTAAGGACTACAAAAGCTGAATAAGGGCAACAGACTAGCATACTTTAACAATGACTCTTTAGGCCACCCCATCAGCTAGGCCATTAGTCAGGGAGTCCTGAGATTCCCAAACAGACATGATGGGCCTAGACCTCGAATAAAACACTCTCTCCTTTCTTACTGGTCATCTCTATCAGGAATAACACAATAGATCACTTTGTGGGCCCCCATAGGACCTTGACCTCAGTGTAGATCAACAATGGTAGAGAATGTTCCATCCTCTGAAGGGAGGCTGGACAACATACTCTATGCTCCACCTGAGGAAGATGGGTTCTGAAATTGGGGAAGCTTGGAACATTCCTACTCATGACCACAGAATGTGAGCTCAGGTCTACAGGAATTCAGAGGTCACATAGGCTTCTAAGCTGAATATGGGCCCCAGATCACATCAAATCAATGGGTTTTACAGTCAACAATATTCATACACCTTTCCCATATTTGGGAGCTACTCTCTTTCCTGATCCAGCTTTATGGTCCTTTTTCTAGCCATGAAATCATCTCCCCAGACAATAACTAGGACTCACCTGCATATCAGATATCAGGCTCAGAAAAAAAAAAAACTAGTATAGTTGTGGGCCCTTTGGAATATAACTAAAATATGCCTATTAACTATCTATAAAACAGAGACCCCCAGCTCTTCATCTGAGCTATTCCAGCCTGTAGGTTCATGATTAGTGAACAATTTTTTTGGCTCTATATGTTAACTCTTTTTTCAGCCACCAGGTTCCATATGCTAAGATAATGCCAACTGGACTTCATGGGCAGAAGACCCCACCAATGTGTCCTGGAGCCCAGCTTCCCAGAGCTCCGCCCCACTAGGGAAAGAGACAGGCTGGGAGTATGGATTGACCTGCCAATGCCCATGTTGGGTGGGAAAGCAATTACAGAAGCCAGACTTTCCACCTTCTGCATCCCACAATGACCCTGGATCCATATTCCCAGAGGGATAAAAAATAGGAAATCTATCAGGGGAGGGGAAGGGATACAGAGTTCTGGTGGTGGGAATTGTGTGGAGTTGTTATCCTATGTTTTTTGTCAGTGCTTCCTTATAATAAATAAAAATTTAAAAAGTTAAAAAGAAAAATCAGGCACCAGGAGATGGTGCACCTGGTTGAGTGTAAATGTTACAGTGCTCAAGGACCCAAGTTCAAGCCTCCAGACCCTGCCTGCAGGGGGAAAGCTTTGAGAATGGCGAAGCAGTGTTGCAAGTGTCTCTCTGTTTCTCTCCTTCTCTATCACTCCCTTCCCTCTGATTTCTGGCTGTTTCTATCCAATAAATAAATAAAAATAAAGCAAAAATAATAATAATAAAAATCAGGGCTGGGGACATTGTATAATGGTATGCAAAAACACTTTCATCCCTAGTCTCTGAGGCCCCAGGTTCAAATTCCAGAGCTGCCATAAGCCAGAGCTCAGCAGTGCTCTGATCTCTATATCTCATTTTAAATAAATTAATAAAATATTTTAAAATAAATAAAAAACATGCCTATTGGTTGTGTCTGTAATGAAATTTAAAAGCATGGTGTAATGAAAGATCCCTGAATGTAATGAAAGATCTCTAAATGGGACACTGCTGTACCAAGGTGAAGAAATATCTCCCCCCCAAAGTACCTGGGTGTTAAATTTGAGAGAACTCAGCAGAAGAGCTACTATCTGGAATGAGGCACCCAGTGTCCCCACTGAAAAATGTCCCTGCACCATCTTGTGAGGGTGAAAATGGGTACTCACCTACTGTTAGCAGGAAGCACACCTTCAGAGGGGATGAGGTGAATCATTTCTTGATAGTTGATCTTTCATGAGCAAAGATGGAAGGCAGCTAACTGTGGGGGCTGGGAACTAATCTAGATTGTGAAATGCATACACACACACACACACACACACACACGACTTAATTGGCCAACAAAAGAGATTTAGTTATACCTCTGACTTTTTGAGCAGTGTGTGGGTTAATTTGGAGTAGAAAGCCCCAGTTCATGCCCTCAGGGGTCTTATACCCTAGTCGGAGGTCACATATATGTTAGGATTTTGAAGAAAAAAGAAAAAAAAAAGGAAAGTCCCAGGGGTCTAGAATCACAGTTCTTTCGCTAACCTGAAAACATTTCCTCTTTTTTGTTTGTTTGTTTGTTTTTGTTCTTTTAAGAAAATTATGAAGGCTAGGAAGTCAGCATTACAGTTACACAAAAAGACTTTCATGCCTGAGGCTCTGTGGTCCCAAGTTCAGTCCCCAGCAATAAGCTGGAACTGAGCAGTGCTCTGGGATCTTTCTCTATTGTTCTGCACTCTTCTCTTTCCATAAGTTAAAAAACAAAAATATTTTGAAAAGAGTAGTATGATTTAACTACTTTCTGGACAGACCCTCATTCAGCTATATAAGATTTTTGTATGTACTTAGTAAATTCAGATTCATTTTTGTCTATCTTCTTAACTCCTCAAGCTCTACCCCCCCTTAACAGACAACATGCACACATACACACACTCACTCTTAGTCACAAACATTCATGCACACACATATGGATCCCTGAATTCTCAACTATGCATGATCCCCCTTACACAAGCACACAGAATAAATCACTCCCAATGTGTTCACTACAACAGAGGGGGAGGAGGAAAATGAGGCTCTGGATTAAAGAGAGAGGTCACCAAACATTTGTGCCCCCCCCACCTCCAGACCACAGCTGGGGCAACTGCAGATAGAGCCTGAGAGAAAAAAGCAATGCTGACATGGCCCCAGACCATCTGGACAGAGACTTGCCAAGGACACCTTCAGGATAAAGAAATTCTCAGAATGTATGCAGAGAACTGTGTTCCCTCCATGGTCACACCCCCACCCCCACCATTTCTCTTGTTCCTTGATTGTGCCTTCCCCCAACAAGTATCCAATTTGCTGTCAATTTTCTTTTTATCAAAATCCTGTCTAAGTGGCTGTCAGAGGGAACCGGGGCTGTGGGAGATGTTTTCCTGGTAGTTTTCATGATAGGAATGGTATTTGAAAACTACATTAAAATAACCATATTCTTTTAAAAAGTATCAATGTCTGTCTGCCTGTATAACCATCCTCCCTTTGACATCAGAACACTGGCTGTGATGCACTGAGAAAGGAAGAGGAGGGGGTTTAGACTAGGAGTCAGAAGGTCTACCTAGTTACTAAACAGCCAAGCAGCTAAGTGGCCTTGGGCTATTTGGTGACCCACTGTCTTCCAAGTCCTAAACACAACCAGTATGGATTATTATTATCCTGCTTCTCTAAAGAATCCTGGAGAGACAAAGATCTCAAGTCTACAGAAACCCTAATTCTTCCCGGGGGACAAAGCCAACCCCAGGGCTCAGTGCTACACACTGCTGTTGTACCCAGTTGGAGAGAGAACACTGCTGCCCCTCTGCAGGCCTAAGGGCACCAGAGTGCTGATGGATCTCCCCCACTAAACCGCCCCCTTCTCCTGAGTCCTCCACTCCAACCTTAGGCCGGCTGCCGGCCCTAGACCTTGAGGTAGTGTGATGTGCATGGTAGGAGAACCAAGCGCCTGAGACAGTGGACTGTGAACTTTGTGCTGTGCCCTCGGGATTCAGTTGCCACTGCCGGGCAGAGCGCGACCTTCGGGTGGGATTGCACCCCACGCATCCCTCCTCTCCGTGGCTGGTGAGAAAACAGAACCTGCAAAGTTAAACAAGACCCCACACCGCGCCTCCGCCCCACTGACAATACCAAAAATTCCACTTTTCTCCTGAGCTCCAGGTTCCAACCACAGGAACGCGAGAAAGTCAGGGCAGCTTGTTCAGCTTTCGCAGGCCTCTTGACCCTCCCCCACAAATGCACCCTCACTGCCCCCCCCTGGCCCCCCGCAGCCCCCATTGGAGCCCTGCCTTTGAAACTGAGCTGCCTTCAGACCTCTGGACCCCTGCCTCCTGAGACTGAGCTGCCCTCAGACCCCTGGAGCCCTGCCCCTGCACTACCTCTGGGCGACTCCTCTGGTCCGGTCAGTGGATTCGTGGCTGACAACCCGCTGCTCAGGCTCAGCCCTGTTGCGCAGCGAGGCCCGTCTTGAGCCAGAGCTGAGCTGCAGGCGTTGTGAGCTGAGCTCTGCCGCTCGCTAGTGGTGCCCCCACTGTCAGTACAGCCTCCCGCGGTGGGGCAGGGGCTGATTCATAGCAATTTTCTATGCAACAGACAGCTCAGTGCCTTACGCATACCTGTTTATTGAATTCCCTGGGCCACTCCCACTGTTATTCAGGGCCCCCCAAAACTTCTCTCCCTGGCTTCAGAGCTGATCACTCCTTCAAGACCCAACCCCAGGGTCTCTCCCTCTGAATACTTTGACAGACCTCGCTCTCACCCCCCATGTCAAACAACTTCTCAGGTGAAAGACAGTTGAGGCTCAAATGGCTAAGGAAAGTGACCTAGGGACACAGAGCTAACTGGTGGTCAAGTCAAGAGCAAGGTCCAAGGCTTCCTCATTCCACCAAAGCCCACCCCTCCCTCCATTGTTCCCCTTGTGCCCTGATTTGTGTGGCATGGAGGGGGCAGAAAACAACCTAGGTTAGCCCTTCTGTGCACACAAGGAAAAAACACTTTCCCTAGGCTTCAGTCTTCCTAGTCCTTGTAGCTCATTTTGTCCAGTGCCTCTGCTCTGCCCAACTCAGAGATAAAAATTGCCATTTTGCTCTAAGCTCTAAACAGCTAGAGCAAAGAAAAGCTAACTTGACATAACTCTCTACTCATCTGACCAGAATGATTTCAATAACTGTCTTCCCTTCTCCCCACCCACTACTATACTCTCCACCTTCCTTTTTTGTTTTCTTTTTTTTTTATTATTTTATTCCTATCTTCATTGCCTATCTAGGCCCCTGGAGTAGTCCAAAGGCTAGCCACACTTGCCTCAACCATCTCACCTTTAGAACCACTTCTACAAATGCTAACTTGCAGCCTCACAAGCCTATATACAAATCACCATTCAGCCAAGCAAAAAATACACTATTCACAGGCATTAAATATTCTCATCTGCTTCAACAAGAGGAATACAGGGTTATAAACTCAAGATCTCAAGTGAGGAGAATTTCAAATCCACAATTACACATACCCCCTCCCAAATGAATTCTCTTCTCCCCTGGACAAAATACATGAAGAGTGTTATTGATGAAAGAGAACAGAAATGAAAAAATAAAGGGGAGGGTAAAAGATGCCAGCCTGTGGGGATACTGGGCAAGAGGGGAGTAAAGCAGAACCTAGGCAGGCAGACAAGGGAAGGTGGGATGGAAACAATTGGAGGAGAGAGGACAGCTGCATATGTAGGTGCTGTGGCACCCCAGAACATGGGTGCAATTACCAAAGGGTCAAGGTTATGGATCTTAGGGCCTGGATTTTGAAATGAGATCCAGAAGCCCACTGGCAAGTCTCTTGTATCCCCAAGTGGAGGGGGCGAGCTTCTGGCTCTAGCAACTGGCTTGGTGATGCCCTGTTCACTTTAAGGACCCCCATCATCTAGAGGATGCCCTTTCATCTCTTCTCCCGCCTCCAGCCCTGCCCCTCCCCATCTCCCGCAGTAATTAAATACATCTTACCCAACACAGGAATGTAATTTGAATGCACAGGGCAGTTTTCCCTTCCATTGAAGGAGAGGCTCTCTCCCTTAGCCCTCCTGCTGCAAATGGGCTGGGTGCTGCCCCTTTATACAATTCTAGAGCACCAGATCAGGAGAGGGGGAGAAAGGGAGGGAGGGAGGGAGCAGCAGTTTGATGCTGGTCCAATTTGTCCCTGGCATCCTCTCTCATGTTCTTTTCCTCTCTCTCTCTCTCTCACTCTCCCCCCTCCTCTCTCTCTCCCTCTCTTGCTCTCTCTCTGTTGAGATTTTCAGCAGTCCCTTGCTCTGGCTCTGGCAGCTCTTCTCCTCTTCCCCACTGCTGCATCCTACAGCCAGCCCCTACCCACTCGCCATTCTGATAAAGAACTGATACTGGAGTATATCTCTCTTGTGATGTTGGCTTTCTAACGTGAGATCTCAGACCAGTTTGCCAGAGATGCATTGAGATGTGGCTGATGGATGTCACAGAAGAAACCCTCCTCCATTTCCCCCCAGGTAGCCAAGGGTCTTGCTGGGAAAGCAATATGGGTTGATGTGTTGGGGGCCTAGTCCTGGGAGAGGTGATTTGAACCTGGGTGCATAGAAAGGCAATCTAGACAGCCCTACTCTCAGGTTGTTAGCTTGGGTTACAGTGATTGCCTTGGTAACATACATCCATAAGGAGTGAAGGGCCTATTAGACAGAACGCAGATCTCTGAACATCAGTCAACCTCAGTCTTTTCAACTATAGAGTAGGAAGCTAACTGGTCACCCCATAGCACAGTGAAGAAGAGTGAGGTAGCTTTGAGAAGAGACTTAGAGAGAGACCTGGCACAGAGCCAACACCTCCCCCCACCCCCAACTTCCTTCTACTGTTAGGTGCCAGAAGCAAAAGGATTTGCCTGGAGATCACATAGGAACTAGCAGAGTCAGGACTGGAACTCAGGAAAGGTGTTTTCCACTCCACTTTCTCCTTTAAGAAGGTTGCAATGACTTGGCAGAGGTGGAAGTGGGGCGGTGGGCTAGGAACTGGTTCTCAGTATGTGTATACAGACATCCCATCTATTAGTCCCAGCCTGCAGGCTTGGGTTTCTACTGCTTTTCCACATTCCCCCCCTCTCATCATCACTCAGCTAATCCCCCCTGCCATCTTGGACTGATTCATTAGCACTTAGCACCACCTCTGCTGTTCTACTCTGAGGCGGTGACTCACTCTCTAGCGAGCCAGGGCCTCTGCCCTCCAGGAAAGAGACTTTGCTTAATTGACTGCAGAAACCTGATCCTGCAGTGAAAACAGCGCCCTTCCAGGCAGGCTTAGAAACAGAGGGTTCTTAGGAAAAGCATACCCCTCCTCCAATTCAAGAGCCACTGTCCTAAATGCCCTTTAGTTCCCAAGGTACCACTGACAGTGTCTTGCCTCTAGAGGCCTTATGATGATCCTTCATGTAACTCTGAGTCTTGGTGTTTCTATGGGACCCCCCCCCACACACACACACACAAGGATTCTCTGCTGGGTGGCCCGTGCTGTGCTAGGCACAATAAGACTTAAAGAAAATTAATGTGGCTACTTGAAATGGGGGGAGATAAATGGGGTGGTAAAGTAAGAAGTCCCCATGAGTGGTGGAGGCTAAGGGTAGAAGGACCCCAGAGTAACCCCCAAGTCTAGAGTTGGGACTTGGAGTCTCTTGTGGCTACTGTTGCACCGCTAAAATTGCAGGGACAGTCATGTCCCCCAAAATAAAAAGTAAAAGGAAGGAAGAAGGAAAGGAGGAATAAAGAGAGAAAGAGAGAAGAAAGGAAGAGGAGAAAAGGAAAAAAAAAAAGTGCACAAGTTAAGCAAGTGAATGCTAACTGAAACCCTGTCCATTATCTTATTCATGTCTTCTATAGCCCCCTTTCCCCAAGCTCCCACAGCTTTTTTATCTGCTCAGAGAGTGGGGGAGAAAGCAGAGAGGGAATGGACGTCTTTGGGATCTTAGCCAAGAAAAAAAAAGGTATTTTATGTGTCAATCTCTTCATTTAAACTACTCCCAGAAGAGTATAGTTTGGTCGGTCAGTGACTTGCCTAAGAGATGGCAGAGAGAGGATTCGAACTCCAGATTATGACTCCCAAGCCTGTTCTCAAAACTGACACTTTCCACAAAAGGGGTGAGGAGTGCTTTTTCTCCACCTGTGGAGTCATGTGCTATCTGGGAGGCCAGTGGAGAACTAGAGCGGGAAAAGCCCCCACAGGTCACTCCGGAGTAATCCCGTAATCCCATTAACCAGCCAGAGTGGCGGGGTGGGGGGTGAGGGTGTCTCCTAGTTGACTGGGGCTCTGCCTGGAGGAGGGAAAAGCACCTGAGGCGACATTACTGCCCCCTGTCGCCGGTCAAGGCCGCTGTTCTCTGGAGGGGCGGCGGGAACATTCAGAGGGCTCACAAACTGCCTGGGGATGTCTCAGGGCGAAAGGCTGCCCCAGCAGCTTAGGCGACTGAAACCGGAGGAAGGAACATTTATGACATTTATGACGCCCTGCTGAATGTCCAGCGTTGGGTCAGCGACCTCGAACAGCCAATGCCTTTTCTGTAGAAAATGAGTAGATTTGCAAAAAGAAAGAAAGAGAGAGAGAGAGAAAGAGAAAGAAAGAAAGAAAGAAAGAAAGAAAGAAAGAAAGAAAGAAAGAAAGAAAGAAAAAGAAAGAGAAAAGGAAAGGAAAGGAAAGGAAAAAAGAAAAACCTTTCCATTGACAGAAGTAAGTGTTCGGGCTTGATTAGAACGAGCTTCGCAAAAATAAAAAAAAAAATGAAGCTTCAGTGCAGAGCTGCACAACTCACTTCGATAAACCAATAAAGCTCTCCATTCCTGTCAGTTTTTCTTCTTACCACACTGCTGGGAGGGGGGGAACCTCCCCTTGGGGGAGGGTTGCAGAGGTTATGCAGAGGAGTGGCCTGAGGAGGAAAGGGGGAAGGAATCGCCTTCTGAGTCTCCAGTACTTTGAATCGGGGTTCCCCCGCCCAGCCCTGAAGCCCGCCCCCCAGCCTGCAGAGTCCCTGGACATCCTCGCTTTCCCTGGGTGCTGACTGTACCCTCTCCTGGACTCAACTCTTGCACTGCCTGACCTGGGAGAGGGGTTGGGGGCGGGGGGAGGGGAAGGACAGGCTCCTTAGTGGGGCAGCACCCCAGGTCACAGGAAAACAGAAAAGGGAAGAAAAAAAAAGAAAGAAAGAAAAGAAAAAGTGTGCGGCACCGCCTGTCTCTCCCATCCCCCTCCTCCTTCCCCTCCTCTCCTCGCCCCCTGTCTTCCGCCTGGAGGGAAGGAGGGGCTGGCTATGTGTGTATGTATGTATGCATGTACGCTTGTGTGTGCGCGCGCGCGACGGTTCGATGCGCCTATGTGTGCAGTGTGGGGTGTGTGCGCGCCTTGCATGCTTTGGCCACGCCGCGGGGTGTGGAGTGACTTCGGTTCGGAATCAGACATGGAGTGTGTGGTTTGCATGGTGTTTGTGTGTGCACGCTTGTGGGGTGCATGTTTCTGCCCGCTCAGAATGTGACTGTGTGTGTGGCTTCGGTCTGGTGGTGGGTGTGTTAGAGGTGTGCTTCTGTGGGAGTGGGTGCATGCCTCTGTGCTGTGTGTGTGTGTGTGTGTGTGTGTGTGTGTGTGTGTGTGTGTGTGTTTCAGGGGTGGGTTTTGCCTTGTAGAAGGCTCTGGCAGTGAGGCTAAAGGGTGGTGGTCGTGATGGCGTGGAGTATGTGTATTGATGAGCAAAAGGGTTTGTGTGAGTCTACTTAAGATGCTTGTGCTCTGTGGTGTGTGGTGTGTGTGTGTGTGTGTGTGTGTGTGTGTGTGTGTGTGTGTGTATACGTGTGTCCCAGGGTGTGATGTGTTCTTGGGTGCGGCAGGGATATTTGGGGCCAGTGCATGTGCTTGTGTGGAGGTCTAGGGACCTGTGTGCCTAGGAGGGAGTTTCCACCTGTGTGTAAGGGTGTGGTAGTTTGAGTGCACTAGGTCCTGTCAAGCACCCCAGTCCCAGTGTCCGTGTGCTTGGTGGAGCTTTGTTTGGTTCTGTTTTTTTGTTTGTTTGGTTGGTTGGCTTTTGTTTGTTTGTTTGTTTTTGAGGGTGTGCGGGTGGGATGGGTTTTCCGATACCCAAGACCGGGACGCCGCCAGAGAAGGTCGGAGGAGCCTGGTCTGGGTCTGCCCGGACCCCCGCTGTGAACAAGAGTCCGGCTGGGCTGGGTGTAAGCTTACCTGGCTGGCTGGCTGGCTGGCTGGCTGGCTGGCTGGCTGTCTTAGAGGAAAGAAGAGGAGGGCGACGCATGGGATTGGCCAGGTAGGGCACCTGGGTCGCGGTGCTGGGGCTGGTGGGAGTAAACTGGAAAGATTCTTGGTCACTATGGCATCCTGCCCCGCCCCCTCAGAAGAGCCTGCTGAGCCCAGCTCTGTGCTCCAGGCCCGCTTCACACCTCCTTGGCATTGTGTGGAGAGATCCAGTAGCCTGGAATCCCTTCTCCGTTGGGCCTCTTAACAAACTTCCTTCTTAGTTTTGAAGTCCTAACCCGCTCATAGAACTTTCTCTGCACTTCTGTAACCAGCCCTTCCAGTTGAGGGCTCCCTCCTTTCAGCCACCCTAGTTACAGTCTTGATACTCCTCATGACACAATCATACATAATTGCCTCACATACATCACTGCATCATCTTTCCTTTAAAATGATGGGTTCCTGTATAGAGAGCTTGGTATATAGCAAGGGTAACAACAGTGGTTCTAACAATAGTGTCACCTACTTTATTAAACACCTACTGTATACCAAGCTCTGTGTACATGCTCTTACCTACTTGAATCCTCACAATGACTCTCTGAGGTAGATGTGTAAAATTCATGCCTGTTTTACACATCAACACCAAGCTCAGAGCAGTTAATTAAGATTCTCAAGTTCACACAGCACTAGAAGGCAGAACTGATATTTAAGGCCAGGTTGACCATGGTTCCTAGACTTTTCTATGTTGGGTAGTCATGTCAGGTATCCCCTGATACCTGTTAGTAGGGAAGCATTGAGGTTTCTATCGAATAATGTAATATGCCCACAAATCTTTATTTTAAGTTTACTGACAGCACAAAGAGTGCTCCACATAATTACTTTTTTTTGTCTCTCAGACAGCTGATCCCTTCTCCACCTAATTACCTGCTTTGTTGACACCTCAGAAATCTTTAATTACTCTAGGCTCATAAGCACCTCACCAGTTTGAGTTCTGGGAGCTCTCCTTAGGTTGGTGCTGAAAAGAAAGAACTGAGAATGAGCATCTTTCTAGCCATAAGAGTCAAGGCGAATTGGGAGTGGAGGGACAGTCAGAAGGGCTAGGACTGAGTAAGGGAATGGTTTCACAGCTCTCTCTTTCCTTCTCTATCTCTCATTCTCCCTCTCTCGCTCTCCCTTTCTCTCATGCATTTTTTACAACACTACTACCAGAAAATAGTATGCAGTAAATTTCAAGCAGGCTGGTCATCTCCATATTAAATTGCATATAGAGGAATAAGCATAGATCCCTCATAAATGATTCTTGCATGTCCCCATTTTGCATTCCTCTTTGGGGGAGCACCTTACTTGCCTAATGGAACTCATTATGCCCAAAGGCCTTCCGAGAGCAGTTTTATCTGATAAATTGAAATTAAAACAATATATCGCACTTGCAGGACCATATTTATTGGGGGGTATCAGCCTAGTCACAAATAAAGGACTGCCAGAAGTACTGACTTAATGCTCATCCCCCAGGGAACCAGCCAGGACTGTTACAAAGAGGTCAGGGGGTGGATAGAGAGGTACAATTTAATGATGGTGACTCACTACACCATTTTTCAGGGTGGTGGTGGGGAGCCAGAAGCACGACTTAAATTGCTACTGTTGTTATTGTGCCCTTTCAACTGGCACAAATAAACCTGATGTGAGAACTAGAATCAGCTGGAACGTCTATGAAGTTTTCCCCCCAGCCGGGCATGGGTCAGCATCTCATCCTGGGTGGACAGAAAAAGCATTACCATAAGTACTGTGCAATAAGAAAGCCACCTTTTAGAAATAAAAAGGGTGGTGGTGGTAGTTAAAGGTTGAGAAGTCAATCTAAGCCACATAGGGTACAGACTAGCTAAAGGTCCCAGGCGAGACCATACGAAGAGTTCACACAAATGCTGGTGTTTCTTAGCATCTGATCTCAGACAATTAGTTGGCTTTACTGCTTGCTATGGTACCAGTCTAACACTTTCTCATTCTCCTTTGAACATATCAATTTGAGTCCATTTTCTCTCATTTGCTCTCCCTCTTCAGTGTTTTTCTCCTTGCCTCCAACACACACACACACACACACACACACACACACCAACCACTGAACCAACTATATAAATTTTGCTGTATAACCCCCACCTGAAATCTTCAATACCATCTGTTTCACTATAGTTTAGGGCTCCTGTCTGTGAAATGGGAGACAAACTTCAACTATGAAGAAACCAAAAGCTTCAAGGCTATGGCACCAAAATTATAGCCCTGGAAATTACTATAAGTTTCTCTGTCTCTCTCTCATTAGGATTATATGAGGTGTTACAAAAACAAAAAAAAAAACTTTGAAAAGCCCGTCACTGCCAAATATAAACAGGGATTTGCTTGTTTTCACACTAAAACATGAACCTGTAAGTGTAGGTGCCAAAATGTTGAATCTTGTTAAGGAGAGAGATATTTGTTTTCCCATGGAAGTAAAGCCCTCTAAAGGACATTTATAATGGAGACAGAAGAGAATTGCAAGGTTTGAAGGAGGATAGCTTTGGTTTTATACTCCAACTTCATCTTTTTATTGCTGTGTGATTTTAGGAAAGATAATCTCTCAGAGTTTAAGTTTCTTCATCTGTAAATTGGAGTTGCTAATACTCGCCTTGGTAACACTTGGATGACTGAAAGAGGGAAAATATGGTTAAGCACCAGCCATATGCCCAGTGTGTATAGTCATTGTTCAAGATAAGGTCAGTTCATCCCCACTCTCACTTTGCTTCAACCCCTCTACTCACACAGGCTATTCAGGTACTGAAATCCACTGAGATGCCAATTTTCCTCATTACTTATTTGTCTGACACTCCTGAAATAGCCCCTCTTCATTTAGGATGTTGTTTTGATCAGACAAATGTAGTCCCGGAAGAACTGGACCTGAAGTCCAATTCTCACTCAGCAGTTACTTCCAGCAGTGTTAATGAAACTAAGGTTTCAGTCATAATAGTCCTCATAGAAAAGTTTTAAAATACACTGTCAGTGCAAAAACTTTCCTCTAGCCCAATTGCAGACTGAACTGGAGACCCAGTCCCTGCTTTATCTCTGAAATAAGTGAACTATCCCCCAAAGACTGGCATCATAAATATTACTCTGTGTTAATTTGCTACCACAAATCCAAGCTTTTTGTTGTTTTTTGTTTGTTTGTTTGTTTTGTTATACTTGTGTGTTTCTTCTTACCTCTACACTAGAAATTGAAAAGGACACCCAAGACCATTTCTAGGGACCACCAAAGTTGGGAGGAAGATGGGATGATGAGGGGAAAGACGATGGTTCTCTGAGATATACGTTAAAGCACCCAAAACACAACTGTAATGGACTGTTGTTTATCTATTCACAAAGAAAAGATACCAAAATTGACCCTTTGTCATAAATGCTAAAGGAAGAGTCTGGTTTGTGCCCTTTCCTCCCTGAGGCACTTGTCTCCCTCTAGAGACTAAAGCAAGTTACTGCAAGCTAAAGCTGCATTTCCTCAGAAAGTGGTGGGAGGTTAAGAAGCTGGGGTGCGGGAAACAGATCTAAGTGGGGGGGGAGGGGGGAGGGCACACAGGGGCTATAGAGTAGAGAAGTATTAAAATTCATGGTAGAAAAAGCTCGACTTCAGGTGTTTCCAGTCTCTGGGAGATGTTTTCAAGTTTTCCATTTCTCTCTCTCTCTCTCTCTCTCTCTCTCTCTCTCTCCTCTCCTCTCCTCTCCTCTCCTCTCCTCTCCTCTCCTCTCCTCTTGCTTATCCTGCATGCTACCCTCACTAACTCTACATTCACTCCACCATGCAAAAGAGTTTATTAGTTAGTCCAAGGATTTTGGAATCTGGAAACACTTCTCCAGCTTCCCCACACCCCCAACCCTTGTGTTTGTTTCTGAGAAGGTTCTATAGCCACTGCTCTGAAGGAATCATCCATTATCATAAAGAGCAGATATTCGGGTTACAGCCCATCCACTTAAATGAGCTTCCCTGGGTGCAGAGACCTACCGATTGCTGGGTGTTAGATGCCGATCCGGAGGAAGCTGCATGGTTTCTCAAGAGGGGTGTATCTGAGCCTTGACAGTAGCTGCCAAGGCTCATCAAACCTGCCATCTACCTACCTCTGCTGATACATGTGAGAAAAAATGATAGTGCCAGAAGGAAACAGTGACTCAGAGCCCCAGCTCAGAGGACACGGGTGGTGTCTGCATTGCATCTTGCAGTTGAAATGTGCACTTTGTATTTTTTTTTTCCATAGGAAGGATTGTATAAGTAATCAAATAGATGAAAGACCAGAATTTAGATTCTGGTCAAGAGAACCTTAGCAACAGGATATATTGACCAGCTAGTAAATGTCATCTGTATATCAAAATTGTTCTAGAAACTTCACAAGTGCTATCTCTTTTAATCTCACTTATATCTTAAAACTAGAAAGAAAGGGGCTGTAATCTTTGCATGGTTACTTGATAATAATGAGCAAGTTGCCAAACTTTCTCTGATATTTTCCCCAACAGTCTGTTTAAACAATTATTAAGGTGTAATTGATGTATAGCATGCTATTAGTTACAAGTGTGCAAAATAATGATTTTATCATTGTATACATTATAAAATGATCACAATGGTAAGCCTAATTGTCATGAAAATAAAAGTTTAAGATTTACTCTCTTGGCAACATTGAAATCTTGAGTGTCTTTACAATAACGACAAAAATACTTACCTCAGAGAGTTGATACCAAAAGTACATGACATTATTTTTGCAAGTAAAGTGACTTACATAGTAAATATTTAGAGATTTAGGGAAGGAATGAATCTTTGATATCTGAGCAATAGAAATAATTTAATGAATGCTGTCTATGAGATAATAGTCATTATCTATTATGATAAGAGTTGTCAATAACCACTGTATTTATTATGTAATAGATATTAATTATAGCCTAGAAATGTAAGCATTAGTATTTTAATGTAAGCAATAGTATTTTAAGAGAGGTCAAATAGAGACGAGGTTGTGAAAATAGAGACACTAGGTTGAGCAAACATGTTTCAGCATGTGAGGATAGGTGTTTAAGCCCTGGGTCCCCACCTGCAGAAGGAGAAGCTTCACAAGTAGAGAAGCAATGCTGTAGATGTCTCTCTCTTTCTCTCTGGCCCTTCGATCTCAGTTTATCTCTGTATAAATTTCATAAATAAATATATGTATACATATTTACATACATATATGTATTTAGGAGAGGCCAAGTGACTTGCTCACAGCATCATTATAAAAACAAGCTGGAGGAAAAAAATTAAGTTTGTTCTCAAACCAGTTTCATCTCTTCTCACCCAGTATTAGGGGACATTTTATGATTACTGGGAAGATAACATTTGGCTGTCTAGATCTAATCATTAAATTTAACCTAAAATTGGAAGAAAAAGAATACCTCGGACTAATATATGTTGTGAGATTCTAGGTGATTTTGTGGATTATTTCTATACCATACGCCTTTATTAGTCTTTTTGATGCTTTTTAAAATTGTAAGAGTAGTTGAAAGACAAATAGAGATTTGGAGAAACATAAAAGATAAGCTATCATTCCCACAACCTTAAGAGGATCTCTTGCTTTACTTGTGACTTCATTTGCTGCTAATTCTCTTCCAGTCTTCCAAAAGTGCATATCTAACATAGTTATTAACAGGCTATTTTCCCTGTTTGTTATACATTCTTCATAAACATCATTTTTATGATTGTATATCTAACAAGTGGATGTAATATAGTTTATGTAATGATTCCATTCTTGAACATTTGGGTTGTCTTAGTAGTTAAGTGTGAAAAAAGGAACGATGTTGTTTTCACCATTGCTATAATCACTCTCAGGGACCCAGTGTCCTGCTCTATCAGTGCCCAGTATGCTTTCTTTCCGTCATTTGATATGTAAGCTTGATGAATGTCAACTCTACTGCTGTAGCCTGAGGCACATTTGTGACAATACCAGTTTTCATGATACAGATTCTACATTTGATCTTCATGGGGGGGGTGAAGTGTGGGTTAACCTGATGACCTAAGGTCTGTGTGTCACAGTCCCCCTACCCCATGGAAAAATGCCTTTGAGGTGCAAACAGGTGGTTTACAGAGGATCAATGGCAAGTCCTGCCACTGGAAAAAAAAAGACCTTTTCTGGCTCTCCATTCCTCCTAAATCTTAATGATGCTTCTCCTAAATGTCTTCATATGGTTTCCCATTGTCAACTGCCACCTCAGATGATTGCTTTGACATACCAACCATCCCCTGAGCAAGCATGGGCAAATGAAAAAAAGTCTCCCTACTGTCCATTCAGTGGCCAGCTACTTTTTTCCACTGATCCCTAAAAATTTGGGCAAAGCATTTAAAGAGAGGCACCAAGGACAGTTAGAGCCCTACAGAATATCAGTATTTATCCACAAGGTTATCATTCTCATTGCTCAGGATTTCTCAGAAGAAGCACAATCTTATCTGGTTTAAAAAATAAAAACCCTATACTCAGAAACCTAATTATTTTAAAGTGATGCTGTGTGACCTAAGTGAGATCATGCATGTTAATGCTGAATCTAGGGCCTGACTTCTGAGAGGCACCTATAGTACCTGCTATTGTATGAGTAACAGCTGTCATGGAGAGCAGTGCGTGACTTGGCATATGTGGGGGATAGGTCTCAACAGACTGGAAAGACAGTAGCTAATGTAAGGTTCTGCACTTGTATTGAACCACCAGGCAAGTACACAATGGAAACTCAAACAAACACACAAAAACACTGGGATTTTCTTTCTTTAAAAAAGAGTAGTTTCAGTTGGAAGTGGTTCTGATAAAAAATAGTTATTTGTGTGAACTGTATGTAATATGAGCAAGGTATAGTGTGTTAGGAAAACTGTGTAAGAAAGTTTATAATTTTGTGCTTAGGCATATGTGTATGTATATGTATGTGAGTATTATTTATGGTTACGTATCTTTATACCATGAATCTGATATGGCCTTCCATAAAAAGGAAAATCAGCTATCCAGGACTATATTTACAGGGGCACAGCTGGAAATCCTCTTTTGGCCAGGTCACTGGACATTCACAGCTTGGCACACATTCAAAGAAGAGCCGCTAGAAGCGGGTAGGAGCCTTGAAGCCATATCACACTTTAAAATGATGAAGGAACTGGGGAAGTTTGACCTGGATAAGAACAGGAGTGAAGAGGGTAGAAGAAAGGAGGAGGGGTGTCACTGTTCCCTTGGAAAAATCCTGAAGGTCAGCATCATATCCAGAAGGGCAGAGATTTGAGTTCCATTTCAGAAGAAATCTTCCTAAATAATTCTAATAGACAATGTAATCTGTAGCCAGGCATGAGCTTCCTTGTATAATACAGACAACCCACCCACCCTTACAAAGGAGTTATTTTACTTTTTTAAAAAAGATTTTAAAATTTTTTATATTTATTTTCCCTTTTGCTGCCCTCATTGTTGTTTTTATTGTTGTTGTTATTGCTGTCGTCATTGTTGGAGAGGACAGAGAGAAATGGAAAGAGGAGGGGACGACAGAGAAGGGGAGAAAAAGATAGACACCTGCTTCACTACTTATGAGGTGACTCCCCTGCAGGTGGGGAGCCAGGGGCTCGAACCAGGATCCTTATGCTTGGCAGCATGTGCACTTAACCTGCTGGGCGGGCACTTAACCCGCTGTGCTACCGCCCAACCCCCAATGGAGTTATTTGCAAAGGAGCTTTCATATTCTTGATCATATTGGAGTCAGTTGGCAGCCTTTTAGTCCAGAGAAGAGTGGACTGGTTCCCCCCTTTCTTTCCTCCCTCTTCCTCCTCCTCCTCCTCTCCTCCTCCTCCTCCTCCTCCTTCTCCTTCTTCTTCTTCTTCTTCTTCTTCTTCTTCTTCTTCTTCTTCACCTTCTTCTTCTTCTTCTGGAATTTAAGCTATAAAGTATTGGTAGAATCTTTAAAAAAATTCTTGAACTATGTTTCCTTTCAGTGGGATCATAAAAGGCAAATGTGTGTGTGTGTGGGGGGGGATAACCTATAGAACAAAACCAAACAAACTCTACACAGAATTTAAATCTAGATCTATTTCCTTCTAGAAGACCTTATTATCTGCCAAAGACTGTGCTTGAATTTATTAAACATGTTGCAGTTCCTTAGCAGTGGGTCATACTGCTGGGGTGGTTCTCATCAGCACGCTGGGGTCTGGCCAGATCTAAAAGCTGGTTTCTGCATAATTAAGCTGCCAAGGTCTTCCTCTCCCTATCTCCTCTCCCCTGCCTGGGAGCGGGTAGAAGAAAGAAGAGACAACCTCAGGTTTGGTCTTTGGCTGGTGACCAAAGATACTCTCACCAATATAGATTTTGGAGGGGGAGACTATGGAAAAACAGGTGGGGGGGCAGATGGCAGCCTGGAGGAGGTGGCCACGAGCAAGGGGGAGTGAAGGACAGTGTGGGTGAGGGTCCTGGAAAACTTCAAAAGGAAATGATCAATCTCTTGAATCTTTAAAGGGAGAAAAAAAAGGAACTAGCTTCTAAAATGAACTTTGTAGACTGCAGTTCCAGGAAGGGGGCAAAATGCCATCCAGATATTTAAACCCTTGCTGTGATCTTTGCATACCTATGTCCTCAACTCCAGGAACAGGGGACACAGAAATTGAGCTCAAATGGGCAAGGACAGGCCCAAAGTGAAGACCCCACTGGGCTTTTCCTACTGGGCACTTTGGGGGCAGTGGGCAGGGCCTCAGCATAACTAGATTTGCTGCCAATTCCCTGTCTGACCTTGGGCAGGCCTTTCTCATCTCCGGGCTTCAATGTCACCATCTCTTAAATAAAAGGGGTTGAATTCGACGCCTCTTAAGGGACGCATGCAAATGTTTTGTAATTGAGCTTGGGACAGGGGAGACAGACTTCAAGGATAATAGACCCCCCCCCGGCCCCCACCCCACGTTCCCTGCCTTCATTCCTTTCCCACCCCTGTCTTCAGAGGCCCCAAAGCCCTGGAAGTCCCCAGGACAGCCAAGCCAGCGACACCCCCCGCCCCGCCTCCCCCCGCGCTAGCCCCTCTTCGGTCCAGCCATTAGCGCGATTGCCCGGCGTTCCGGGCAAAGCTGGTGATTTATACAGGGCCTCGACGGGGCAGTCCCTGTAGCCAGGAACAATTAGCTAAAAGCCTGCAGGGAGGAAGGCGAGGGAGGGGCGAAGAGCCAAGCCTCAGGGCTCCCTCCCAGCGGGGCTACAGCCTCCGGCTGTTCCCTTCCCCCACCCCCAGTCCCCAGCCCCCAGCCCCCACCCCCAGCCCCGGCCTCACAGAGGAGCACTTTAGCCCCTGGGGTCGGTGGGTCCTACTCACCACGCCGGGGGCGGGGCTCAAAGGCCGAGGCGAAGAGGCAATCCAGGATCCACGCCATGACCAGCGCAGAGTGCTCTGCAGCTAGAGCTTCTCAGAGAGAGCTTCCGCGCAGTTCCCCGCACTGGCTGCCCTAAGTAGCCCCCGCTGACCACGCCCTGAGCCGCACCCCTGCACCCAGCGAAGAGTGTCGCGGTCACCGGACACCTCAGGCTTGTCACAGAAGGGGCAGGGCCTCAAGGGAGCCCCCCCCCCTCCGCCGGATGAGAGGCCACTAGTCCCCACAACCCCTGCCCCCACTCGGAGGGAGTCCAGGCCACCACTTCTGTCCTGGGTAGTTCTGACCCTGAGGGTGGGGACCCTGCTCCTACCCCCAGGGAGCCAGAGTCTGAGGGGAGATGTCAACTCATTCCCGGTGAGCCCCAACTTTCAGAGGGAAGGAAGGTCCTTGCCCTCAGGATCTCTTAAAAATCGCCTGTCCCCACAAGCTGGAACTTGAGGGCGGTAAGGTGCACCTGTCGCGGGGAGTCTCTGATCGTGGGGTGGGAGTGTACCCTACCCTTAAGAAACCCATAGCTTTAGGGGATGCATCCTGTCAGACCTCTAGACCTGAAGCGCTGTGGGCCCCAGAGGCTTTAGTGGGGTGGGCAGGCACTTGTCTTGTCCTTGGTAAACCTCTACCTCAGGAATAGCATCCCCTCAGCCCCAGGGCACTCCAAATCTGATTTTAAGTCACTACTACCTTCTAAGATAATCAAGAAAACGTGAGGAGGAGAGGTGTTTTGCTCTTCAAGGAGGCCCAAAGCAGAGTAATTTTAGCATGCTTGCCTGGGGATCCCTAGGGGACAGTGGAGCTACTTTCCAGCCTGGGAACCTGTTTTAAGAAAAACTGCTCCCCAACAGATAAAAAAGAACTGTAATGTCACTTAATGTATAAATACCCGGTGCCTCCCAGTTGCTGCTGACTGAGGATTCTGCTGCCTATGCTTTGCTCAAGTCACTGGCATAGGAGGGGCACCAACAGGTATTTTTAGAAAGAATTTGATATTTGATATTTCATTGGGAGGGGGTGGTACTGTATTGGATTTCATCACGCTTTTCATGACTTTGGATTCATGATTTTCTAAAATTCATATGGGGTGCATATTTCATGATAGGTCCAGAGGGGCATCCTATGGTGGGGAACCAGGCCTAAGAGCCCCAAATTTTGGGGTGAGATCAACCACCAGAGATGCAGCAGATTAGGCAAAAATCGCAGCTGAAGGGAATTTCCTTTTTTTTTCAAGCCCAGGGACTCACATTAATCCCCATCCTCCAACCCTCCACTGGCAATTGTACAGACGTAACTCCATGCCGTGTTTTTGTTCACTGGGAAAATAGGACTCTGTTGATCAGAATGCTAGAGAAGAGGTAGACAGACAAATGAAAAATTCCCCTCTGACTCCTCCATTGCTGGTCCAGAGGAGTGGAAGCTGTCTATAATCACAGGTCCTTTTGTGAAGGGCAGTCATCACATTTGCTTTGTTAACCACTGATATAAACATTAAGGCAATCAAGTGGGGTGGGGTTTTTTGCATAAAATGGAAAAATCGCCTTACTTTCCTCCTCAATTCATAGGCCAGGAGAGCTGCAGTGAGAGATTAAAGGACTTCCATTTATCTCTTTTCTGGGAAACATTGGACCTCTCTGTCTTTGCACCAATTTCTCAGTCATTTCAAATTTTCTGTTTTCTAAAAGCAATCAAAGACAACAAATATTCACAAGACCTGCTCTTTTATCAATTTCTACTGTACAAATACCCAGTCATCCAAGTCAAACAAGTCTGACATCTAGAAATGTCCAGTTTCAGGTTTGGGATATTAAGATCTTGGCCTCTTCCAGTTAGCTTGCCCAGCACCAGCTTTGTAATGACCTTAGTGGCCTCAATAGGCTGTTTTTTTTTTCTCCCAGATGAACGAGCTATTTCATTCTCTCTCTCTCTCTCTTTCTTCTCCCCCAAAGCCTTCATGCCTGGTCTTAATATTTGATGTTTCCTCTTCTAAAGAGCTCTACTTGAGGTACAAGCTCACAATTTCCATCTTTTTTTTCTTTTTTGTTGTCTTTTTCAACAATAGTTGTAAATGGTTACAAGAATTAAAATCTGGGAGTCAGGCGGTAGCACAGCGGGTTAAGCACAGGTGGCACAAAGTGTAAGGACTGGCGTAAAGATCCCGGTTTGAGCCCCCCCCTCCCCACCTGCAGGGGAGTTGTTTCACAGGCAGTGAGCAGGTCTGCAGGTGTCTGTCTTACTCTCCCCCCTCTGTCTTCCCCTCCTCTTTCCATTTCTCTCTGTCCTATCCAACAATGATGACATCAATAACAACAACAATAATAACTTCAACAATAAAACATTAAGGGCAACAAAAGGGAAAATAAATAAATATAAAAAAATTAAAAATGACTTAAAAATTAAAAGCTAAGCATTCTCTGACACTAGTCTGGAAGCCCAGTTTTACTATATACTAGCTATGTACTCTTGGGATAGTTATTTAAAGCCTTTCTGAAGCTTGGCCTTCATCATTTGTAAAATGGTAGTACTAATAATTTAGAACAAACTAAGTAAAACAAAGACTACTCTTGGGGGAAAAAAGGAGAAATATGGAGTTCTGAATTCTAAAGTAAAGATGCATTTAGCTATCAAATTAACAGTTCTCCCTTCTTATTTTTCTTTGGCCCACCTCCTCTGTTGTTTAATTACTTAGTGTTAAGCTCCTTTTGAAAATATTTACCCTTAGCTAAATGTCATGCAGTATGGGAATGCATTCCATCAGTCCATCCATTCACTCAACAAATATTTATCAGATGTCCTGTGTGCAAGATACTGAGCTAGGTAAATAACGATGAACCACTCAATGGATTACTGTGCAATTTAAAATGCATAATTTGGAAGCCTATATGATTTTCTGAAAATAAGATTATTTAAAATGAAAAAAAGGCCAGGATACAAAATGTAGGTGCACTACAATATGAAGAGTGCACATGAGTAATGAGTTTATACATAGAAAGGGGGAAAAAAAGATTAGCAGAAAGCACACCAGAATCTTAATACTGATTGTATTTAAGCAATGCAATGCAATCATGAACACTTAAAAAAACTGTTTTATTATTTCCAGATTAGTGTTTTCCAAATTTTCTTTAATAAACATAAATTATTTCCTAGAGTTTGAAAATACTAGTTATAAAAAAGAAATTCCAAAGCATTGCCTGAATAAAGGACTCTAGCTGGCTTAGAGAGGGGAATGACTGGGACTTTAAGCAGGGGTTGTACTGTGGGTATGGAACACAGGGGCTGGCTTTAGCGACCTAGGAAAAGCTAAAAGTTGCTGCTTGAATAAAATTCAAGGTTCTGTTCTTGTGACTGGAGCACAAAAAACAGTTATTGTACTTCCTTTAAAAAATGTAGGGGTCTTCAGAAAATCTGCTGTGCAGCCAGGCACACACCAGCTTGGACTTGTGATCTTTGCTTAATGTGTGTGCTTACAAGAGACACATTGGGTATCTCAGTCCCGACCCTGAGAGCCTAAGGTCCTAGATATCAACAAACTGCTATCTTTTAAATGTCTCTTGGTGTTATCTCAAATTAAATCCAAGCACCCTGCTTCTTGTCTTAAACCATTGCTTGCCATCAGGTCTTTTGAGGAAGAAAGATCATTCAAACCGGGAAGAAGACAGTGATAAAGTCAAGTTTGGGGATTTGTTGACTGACTATGACTTGGGAGTCTTCAGATATTTCTTATTCTCCCAGAAGCTCAAGAGTGCTTGGCACAATGGCAAAAAGTTGCTAATTAAATGGAATGCTAGTAATCAAAAGTCCCTACACTTTGTCACAGATCAGGGTTTTCCAAAGTATTGGCCATTGGATCAGAAGTGCCAGAATCTGGTGGAATGTACTGTAATAATACGGATTCTCTGCTCCCACTCCAGAACTAGGGATAAGAATTTCTGAGCAAGAGGACCAGGAGACAGTATTTTTACTAAGCTACTCATGAGAGTTCTTACACCCAACCAACTTAGAGAAACTCTAACATAAAGAGAAGTCTTTTTCTGAAGACTATTCTTATTAGAGATACAAGGAATAGCTGGTAAAATCATCTAGGAAAATTGCTTTCTTTGACCCCAACCTGCTGACTTCATGTGCATGGGTAAAAATGTAGTATGAGAAATAGAGCAAACATCAGATCTCCATTCCTGATAGGTCTGGTTGTATTCAAAATGAGCAAACCTAGTAAAAGTCACTTGGATTTTTTCCCTAAAAATCTATGTGTCCATTTTTGTAGTATTTGTCAGTTATCACCTTTGGACCGTCTATTTGATGGGTGGGTTCCTTGTTTCAGGCAAGAGGCATCCAAAGCACAGTAGGAAGAGATTATTTCAAGTTATACTATGAGGAGCTAGGTAGGCATACTGACTGACTGGCTGGATGAATGTGATTTCTCTTTTCCAGTCTGAGCCCAAGGCTATTCTGTGACATGGGGATCTCCACCCCCCATCTCTTTAAAAAGATTGTTGTGAAGGTCTCTGCAATTTCAGAAGGGACTCTAGGGTCAGGGAGATAGCAGAGTAGTAACACACAGAACTTGCACGCAAGAGGTTTCAGGTTCACTGGAATTGGCATGTTGCACCAAAGTAAGACTCTGGGGTGGATGGGTTGGGGACAGTACAAGCCCTAGAAAAGGATGACAGAGGACCTAGTGGGGGTTGTATTGTTATATGGAAAACTGAGAGATATTATGCATGTACAAACTATTGTATTTACTGTCGAATGTAAAACATCAATTCTCCAATAAAGAAATTAAAAGAAAAAGAGGTTTCAGGTTCAATCCTCAGCAACGCCCCCCCCCCAACAACAAACCAAGCTGGTAAGAAAAAGTAAATTAAACTGATAAAATAAAATTAAAAAGAGCTCTACTCACAGGTTCTTAGAGGGAATTAGAAGATTGCCAGTGCTGTCTCTGAACATTATCTTTTGAGAAATACTAGCAGAAGGTCCATATGGTGTGTATAGGGGTTTTATATGCTCTCCAAAGAGAACTATAAACCGTAGAACCTCAAGACTCTACCTCCCTTTCTTTCTCTCTCTCTCTCTCTCTCTCTCTCTCTCTCTCTCTGTGTGTGTGTGTGTGTGTGTATGAAGATTTTATCTGAATATCATATAGTGCAATATATAGTGAATGTATAGTGAAATCATGAGGAATATTTTGGACCTCCCTAAACCTCAGAAGTTTCTTGTTTTCTTCATATTTCAAATAGAGCTTTGCAAGGAAAATGTGAAATTCTTTCCAGACAACTTAATATTCCTGGGATATGCTGTTTTTATAGCACCCCCCAGCCTTCAAGGTTCTATCACTTCCAAAATTTTCATATTGCCAAAGCCTGACAAAGTCCTGACACCATTTTTGTGAGGTAAAAATGGAGTGAGTTATTCCAATTTTTTAGGTTATAAAACCTGAGGTAACAAACATTAAGTGAGCAACCTCAAGTTGCCCAGAGAAGGAGAGATGAGCTGAGACTAAGTTCCAGATCTTTTATTCCCCACCCCATTCTTTTCCAATACTTCTCACTAGATCCCAAGAGTTGTCTGTCAGTGTGCTGACACCACTCAGGAAAATGCAAGTTTCATCCTGACACCAGGAAGACAGAGCTTTAGTCCCCAAGGAGGCAGAGAAATTGCTTTTAGTTGACAAGTGCATCTCCCACACATATCCCTTTGGTTGAATGAAAAGATAAAACCAAGTTAAAAATCCCAAATGCTTACTTAATTTCGTAAAGTATTTTTGCTCTTTGAGCTGGGGGTAGGCAGGATGAAAGAATTTTCCCACTCTAGAAGACTCGACAGATAGGAAAGGGGAGAAATAGTAGGAATTAAGGGGGGTGCACAGGAAACATATCAGCTAGAAGGAAAAAGAAAGGCAATCTTTCATCTTGTGCCGCACCTAATAAGAAAACATGGAGATATCTGGAACAAAAACTAGGAAGAATTGGGGTGTGCATTTATGCCTTTGCATCATAAAGAAGTGCAAGCCACTGCTGTTCCTATTATGGATGAAAATCCTGTGGTTTGTAGTGACAAGAGTCTGGGGACTGAACAAGGGGAC
This sequence comes from Erinaceus europaeus, assembly GCF_950295315.1. Lineage (NCBI taxonomy): Eukaryota > Metazoa > Chordata > Mammalia > Eulipotyphla > Erinaceidae > Erinaceus > Erinaceus europaeus. Next base: position 28,322,851 of record NC_080185.1, read on the forward strand.
ATACTATCCACTTTCATGCGTTACAAGAGACCTCCAGGCAGGAAGCCAGGGGAGTCTTGCTCCTGTGCTTTGCTTGCTCTGAAGGTCATTTCTGCAAATCACTTGCCCTTATATGCTAAAGTGTGGTGCCTCGCAATGTATTCTCATATATACTTTCACATCTGAGCCTCACACAACTTTAACGGCTAGTACGATCCAAATTGTATAGCCAAAGATAGTAAAGCTCAAGTGAGTTTTCCAGGATTATTGTATTGCTTTTGGAAAAAAAAGACTTATGTATTTATTTATTTACGAGAGAGACAGAGAGAGAGAGAGAGAGAGAGAGAGAGGGAGAGGGAGAGGGAGAGGGAGAGGGAGAGGGAGAGAGAGAGAGAGAGAGAGAGAGAGAGAGAGAGAGAGAACGAACATTGGAGCACTGCTCAGCTCAGGCATAAGATGGTCTCAGGGATTGAACCTGTGGCCTTCAGGGTCCTACGCATTCCAGTTAGCCCTCTAACAGGCTGAGCCATCTCCCTACTTTTCATTCTGTTGTGTGTTTTTTTATTGTGCTTGGTTCTTGCTCATACTACCAACATCCAGAGTGAAATATGGTCTTTAGACTCCATCTATTTCTTGACCCCATTTAGGATGAGTGAAGACTTTCTCCTAGCTGAGAATTTACAAAACACGTAAAATCTTCCCTGATAGTATAAATTGACTTGCCAACACCCATGTCCAGCTGAGAAGCAATTACAGAAGCCAGAATTCCCCCCTTCTTCACCCCATAAAAATTTTGTTCTATACTCCCTGAAGGGAAGAAATGTTAGGGGAACATGACTAGAAGGCTCTGAACCTCAATTCCATCAGGACCTGGAGAGAGAAGAGGAAAAAAGGACATTCAGAAGTAGTAACAGGTGTAAGTGTGACGTAGAAAGGAAGAGAGGACAGGACCATAGAAAATAAAAAGGCAAATATATATATAGAGAGAGATAGCCACAGAAATAATAATCAACCCATATCTGTGACCTTAGGAGAACTAATGCAATTTCCAGTGGAGGAAATGGGGACATAGAACTCTGGTGGTGGGAACCGTGTGGAATTATACCCCTGTTATTTTATAATTTTGTAAATCAATAGGAAATCACTAATAAAATTAAAAAACTTCCCTGATAATGACATGATTGTTCTCAGGAAATGCATGCTAAAGCATTTAAGAGTGAACTGTTAAGTCTGCAATATATGCATTCAGAGAGAGAGAGAAAGAGAGAGAGAGAGAAGAAGAAGACTGAAGACATGTAAACAATGCACCCATGTTGTGCCATCTTTCCACTTAAATGCATGTTGAAAAGTTTGAAATTACAAACTTGGGGGAATCTCCCCACCTAGCAGCCATCCCATCAGCTCATGTTAAATCAGGGCATCAATGGCACTTCCTATCCTATAGAGTTCCACCATGGGAATCCCTCCAGATGGCCCAGCCCCAAGCACAAAATTAGTTCAATAGCAGGGGCAGCCACACCCAGGAGTGACTCTGATGCCTTAGGTGGAGCCTGAATGGTGGAAATGGTTGAGTAAGAATTGAGGGTGAGGAATTGGTGACAAGGCAGCTCAATGGAAATCCTAGAGAAGGAGTCCCACAGATTTTAGTCAGAGCTGAAAATTTTCTCCCAAATCAGTTTTATTTTTTTAAGCCAGGGCTTATTTATCAAAACTGGAAATGTCTTTAAGAGATAATCTAATCCAACTTCTTCACAACACAAAGGGACACTGAGATCCAGGAAAGGAAAGTGACTTACCCAACATTGCCCAGCAAGTCTGTGGCTGAAATAGAACTAGAAGTCAAGTTTGCAGCCTCTTAATCCAAAACTCGGTCCATGACATCACACTGTCAGCCACCTTGTTCCATGGGTTCTTACAAGGTCATTTGCCCACCCTAAGACTTGCTCTCTTCAGACCAAGGTGGCAGTTGGATTTGCAGTCAGTGAAAGTTCGGGCTGCTGGGAGTACAGCCAGGCACCTGAAGATGGCACCTGTCACATCCCATTGGAATGAATGACCTCTCTCTGACATTGAGATGGGCCAGGCAGAATCTGGGAGCAGTACCTTGAGAGGAAAGTCAGTCCAGGTCCACACAACTGGTGCGCCATGAACATTCAAGGCAGAGGAGGTCATGGAAAATGTCTTAAGCACTGTTTGCCGGGGAGTTTTCCATCTCTCTTGGACCCCAAGTGATTTATTGATTATTTTCGGGACAGCCACTCTGGTTCATTGGCTTAGCTGCCATTACCCCTTGGGGGGAGGGGCTGAGAAGGGGTCTGTCTGCTCACAGGATTGGTTGATGGGACAGCTTAGCTGGACCCTCCTGAGTCTGTCGGGATTAATGGTGTTAGACTGTAGATCATGTGAAATCACATCAGTTGTTGCAAGAGGGGTGTGTGTGTGTGTGTGTGTGTGTGTGTGTGTGTGTGTGTGTGTCTGTGTGTGTGTGTGTGTATAGAGCAAGCAGGAGGAGGGCAGAAAGGAGGAAGGGAGAAGAGCAAAGGAGAGGGAAGAAGTAGATGGGGGAAAAGGGAGAGGACAATGCAATCAAGGAATTCTCTTGCACACCAACCACGAACATTTCTGACCCTATAACTCCTCTCATTTTTTAATTACTCCCCCAAATTTGTTAGTTGTCATTCATCAATACAAATAAGTCTCTCTGTACTATAATTCATTCAACTCAGCCTTAAACAGGAAAATCAGGGCTTTCTTCAGTTCTAGTTTTTCCTAGCAAGTAAGTTGTTTATTATCCCTCTCCCATGCATTCCTACATCCCAGGCATGTAGAGACTGGTAAGTGAACACCAGAGCTGGCCTCAGGACAAAAAGATGTTAAGGAATGACTTTATCTTTCAGGCTGCTTTGGATATGGCACTCACCCTCTCTCCTGACTTTGGGGCCCAGCTCCACACCTTTTCCACCTTTCAGACCCCAAGGATTTCTAGTTGACCCATCACACACTTCAGATGGAAGGATATTTGTCAGATAATAAGCTAAGAAACAAAGCAAGCAAGGGTCATCACAGCTGTACCTGCTTCACATTAGAGAGCAGCCATGCCAGAAAGGAATGGCCACAGCTAGGGATAGATCAAGTGGCATCAATGGCTATTGATGCATTAAACAGGCTATATTGGCATGCCAGGGAACCAGTCTATATTCAGAAAGTCTTTCTCTGGGCCTCAACGAAGAAATTTTGGGGGTTGGGAGAGATAACATAATGGTTATGCAAAGAGATTTTCATGCCTGAGGCTCCAAATATCCCAGGTCCAATACCCTACACCACCATAAGCCAGAGCTGAGCAGTGTTCTGGTAAAATAAAATAAAATAAAATAAAATATTTGTCAAACAGAAGACAATTTTGGTTGGACTGCATTTTATGTCCCCAGTGTGTGAGCATATACCAAGAAAATGCCAGTCTCTGAATGGCTGATAATTTTGACTGTTTTTGAGAGGGACTCCAGAATGGTGATTTCAGAGAGAAAGTTGGGGTGGAAGTGACACTGTTTTGAGTCATAGACAAAAGGTTTTCCCCATCTCCATCTGGACCAAAATCTGGAGTCTAGTATAATAGAACTGGGTTTACAGCTCCCTTTTACTAAACTCCCTAGGGAGAGATGCAGGAGTATAACACCACTACCACCACCACCCCCAAAACACCACAACCTTACTATCTCTCAAGTCTTCTCTGTGACAGTAAGATGCCATGAAAAATATGGGGCCAGGGGTGGTGATATTAGTGCCCCCAGGCCAATTTCAAGGATGGAATGTAAAACCTTAGCCTATCTGGATTTTTCTCCTTTCTGTTTGTTTTGTTCTTCTTCCTCCGCCTCAAAAGAAAAAGGAACTCACTTGGTGGTCCTCCTTACTGGTGCCCTGAGTGAAATCCTTCTTTCTGCTGCCACCTCAGCCATCAAGTAGGTTCTCATCCTCTTGCCTTTTCACCCTATCCCCTTCCCCTGATTCCTCCCCTCTGTGTATACACAGCCCTAAAACTTCATTTGTCCCTCAGCTTTTCTCCAGCTACTATCAGATCTGTGAAACTTTTCAGGTATATGCCATCCACTCACTACTTCAACTCTTTCCACTAGACTTTAGCTGTAGAGGTCTTTGTAGCTTCCTAATTCTAGATGCAGTGACCCCTTGTCAATTCTCAGTCCCCTTGATCATTTGGTAGCTGTCTTACCCTCATTACCCCTTTTCTCCATACTGATCAAGAGTTCCTCTTCCTCCCAAGTTTCATCTCTCACACATCTTTTTTTTTTTCTCATCAGAAACTGTCTTTCAATTGTTTATCTTGTCTTTCCCTACTTGGGACACTTCTTCCAGATAGCCATAAAAACATTCAAATACCGCAGTATGAAAACAACTATCCTCTGATGGTAAGTTCCCCATTGGCTAGTATCTTCTTTTTCTCAGTCTTAATCCTTAACAGTGTAAGGATTAAGTAGTGTAAGGTGACTGGGTGGGTTGAATGTATATGCTATCATGTTTCAGGATCCAGGTCTAAGCTAGCAGTTCTCACCTGCATGTGGGAAGCTTCTCATGTAGTGAAGCAGAGTTGCAGGTGTCTCTCTTTTTCGCTCCCTCTCTATTTCCCGTACCCTTGCAATTTATCTCTATCCTATCAAATTAAATAAATTAATTAAAAACATTAAAAATTAGTTCACTGCAAGATGATTCCTTACCCAACCCATGCAACTCCATGTACACACTTTGCTAAGACTTTTCTCACTGTAGTAACCATGTGTTCCCTTGGAGGTTTAATCCACGTCTGAATTATATTCTCCTTATCTGCAGAACGCTACATTGTGAGACCTCCCTATTTGTTGAAACTCTCTGTCCCTTGGCTCTGAGGACAATATTATGTTAGACAGCATTCCTATCTATTTATCCTTCTGGCTCTGCATTCCCTTCTGTGCCCTAAATGGAAACATCTCTCAAGGTCCTGTCATTGTTACTATGTTCTTGTAGGGAGGAACTCTGTCACTTTGATGGTCCTTACTTTTCTGGATCACTCAAAGTACCTAAAACAGTATCATGTGTATACTAGGCAATGAGTATTTACCTAATTTATTAACATTTCCTCACTGTCCAGTGCTTAATACATATACCAAATGTTCTAGAAATGTTGTTTTGGGGACGGGTCTTCCACTATATGAATAGTTCCTTTATATTTACCCAATCTCATTCTTCTAAATCACCCATTGGGGTTGATCACCTATTTTCATTTTTAAATATTTATTTATTCATTCATTTTTGTTGTCCTTGTTTTATTGTTGTAGTTATTGTTGTTGTTATTGTTGGATAGGACAGAGAGAAATGGAGAGAGATGGGGAAGTCAGAGAAGGGAAGAGAAAGATAGACACCTGCAGACCTGCTTCACCACCTGTGAAGTGACTCCCATGCAGGTGGGGAGCTGGGGGCTTGAACCAGGATTCTTACGCCAGTCCTTGCCCTTTGCGTCACGTGCGCTTAACCTGCTGTGCTACCGCCCAACTCCTTATTTTCATTTTTATAGATAAGAAAAGGGAAGTGGAGCTAGCATTTGTTTTCTTTATTATGTTTCTTTTAATTTATTACTGGATAGAGACAGAGGGAAAATGAGATTAGCAGGGGAGATAGAGGGGGAGAGAGACAGAGAGACACCTGCAACCCTGCTTCACCACTTGTGAAGCTTTCCCCCTGTAGGTGGGGGTCAGGTCCTTAAACTTGGGTCTTTACACACTGTAGTGTGTGTGCTTAACCGGGCGCACCACCCCCTGGCCCCACTAGCACTTGCTTTCTCTCTATGCAGTGGCAAATGCTTTGTACACATTTTAATTTAATTTTCACAACAGCCCTGTGCAGTAGGTGTTCTTACTCACATTTTATAGATGGGAAAACTGAAGCTCAGAGGGGTGCCCATGATAACTAAAATATATATAATTTGCCTCCTCTGCTCTTTCATTGTTCTTCAAATTTGCTCACACCAAATTTCAAGTGAACAATAGTGGAGAGACATAGAAAAAGTATCATAGATATTATGATTATTGTTTACATGTAGTTTTGGGAGGGTTTCCAATCCTATGAAATTAATAAGAAAATAAAGCCCTTCTATTTCCAAACAGTCTCTTCCTTGCCCCCGCCCTGCACATTACAATAATAGGAACTGATTAGTTAGTGTTCATCCTGTGCCAGGCATTATGCCTGGCACTATACATGTGTGCTTTTATTTAATCCACACTGTTACCCTATGATGTAGGGGTTATCATCACAGCTCAGTTTCTACACAAGATAATTGTGTCTTGTGGGAGTTAAATAATTTGTTCTGGAACCATTGATCTGACTCCAAAACTAATGTTCCCTTAACGTCACTAGTCTGCCTTTTCAAGAGACTAGGGGGACCAGGACTCTGTAAGATAAAGCGAAGTCAAGCCTCCTGACTCTGGATCCTTTATTTTCTCCACAGTGCACCCTCCCTCTGTGTTCATCTTTTTGTAGAAGGGACTGCTTTGTATTGTCAGTAATCTTTACATGTCTGTGGACTGCCTCCTCAACTACACTGCCAACTCTGCCAAACCTCCTTAGATCCCCTTCAGAGGGTTCTCAAGAAATGTGTCAACTGATGAGCACAATGGAGAGAATTATTAATAAGCCATCAGGTTTGAACAAAGACCTTCTCATCTCCAAAGGAGTTGAGCCTTGGGTGCTGAGGAGATGTATCAATTCCTCGCCTTCCCAGAGCCTGAAGTCAGGATCCCACACTTCCCCGCCTACACACAGCATCTATTCTCCAGGGAGCTTCAATAGCATCAGAGTCATTTCACCGAAGGCTGAATTATGTGCCTGACTCTGAGAAGATGAGGTCCCAGAAAAGGGGAGGGGAGAAGAATATGGGCTGTGATCCTGCATGCAGGTGGACCCTGGGGAGGCATCTCGCCTTCGGAGATGATGTGTCTACCCCTCACAGTCACTTGCCATAGAATTTCACTGTAAAGATGAATTGTTCCTGTTATTATTGGCAATGTTGATTCTCATTCTTATATTTGTACAGTGAAATGCCATTTATGTAAAAGGCTCCAGCACAATGTTTCATTACTTTTAGTTTGTGCTGGCCCTTCTGTGAAATATTTCTGGCTTCAATATCCTCCCCTATACCCCAACCCCCACCTCTAAGAAAAAGTCCTCTGTCCAACTTTTGAGGGTGAGAACTGCCCTAGGGAAACTGACAGCTGTTAGCTGGCTGGGATTGAAGGTCAGCGATTGGTCTTGCTAAGCATAGGTCTGTGGAAGACTTGTTTGGGCTTTGAAAGCAGATCCCCAACCTCCTTCTTTCTCTTGGTTTCAGAACCAGCCTCCCAACCCAAAAAGAATCCTCAACTCTTCCTACAATCAAAACTCACCCTTCAGAGCCCCCTCTCCTGCTCCAAGATGGCCTCAGGGACACTTGTGCAGAAGCTGGCTCTTCAATAATCCCCTCCCCTCCTCCAGACCAATCTTCTCATGCATTTGTATGAGTTCACTTAGCATCCTGCAAAGAGACAGGCAGTAGTGATAATCATAGCTAACACTCATGGGGCTTTTACCATGAGCTAGGTCCTATATTAAACACTCTACACACGTAACCTCTCTTAATCCTAATAGTCTTGTGAGGAAAGTATATGGAGATCCCTATTTTATAGCAGAGGAAATTGAAGTCCTGAGTGAATAAACAATGTGCCCAAGAGCTACCGAATGCAGAACTAGTGTTCAAAGTCAGGTCTGATCTGACAGTGTAGCTCTCAGTATTCGCTTCCATTTTCCAGATACGGACAGTATGATTGCCCAATGATCATGTAGCTTTCAAAGGAAAGAGTCTCAGTCAGAAAAGTAAGACTTTTCAGCTCATTTCTGTCAGTAACAGGCTAGATGACTCTGAATGAGTCACTTAAAATCCCCTGCCTTGGAATTTGCAAGCAGGGTCCAGCGTATGTGAGATTCAAAAATGATGAGCCAAGGAAGGTTGATCTCCTGCAATTTTATAAAGTTTAAAAGCAGGATGCAAATGCAAAGTGTTCCTTATCATAATCCTAAGCATTATTATTCCAGCCTATTCATCTACCAATGAACCTGGGATAGAGTCCTGGCTCTGTCCCTGGTTGCTGGTGCCATTTAAGTGCCAAGACAAATGGTCTCCAGGAGTCGGGGTGATCCATTATCCGGATATGGATTATTTCTCAGGAGTAAATCGTTAGCCCTGTCGGGTGGCTGATGAATTCTCCCACCGCACCTGGGGGCTCATCGCTCTGCACAGGACGTGCAGGGAATGCAAGCAGCAGCTGGAGTCGCAGTATAACTGCAGACAGAGTCCTGGGGGCTGGGAACAAGGATGCTCAAATTTCGATTCCAGGGAGTAACAGAAACCCCACCCACCCACAAGTAAGAAGCTAGATAATGAGCCCCAAACTGAGCCCAGCTCAGAAAAAGGAAGAAAGAATAAAAGAAAGAAAGAAAGAGAGAAAGAAAGAAAGAAAGAAAAGAGGTAGTCCCTCTCTATCTCTTTCCCCCTTCCATCCCTGCCTTCTGCCTCCCTCCTTTTCTCCCTCCTCCTTTTCTCCCTCCTGGTGTTTGAAACATCTTTGAAGAAAACAAAGCATGAAAGGACTTGACATATTCATATACAAAAACTACTGATAGAAAGAAGCATGGGCTAGAGAAAGAAACAGAAAGTGATAAATACAGAAAGGGATGAAAAGAGGAACAGGAAATGAGGGTAAGAGAAAGAACAGCATTAAAAGAGATACATCCTAAGAAGAATAGAGTAAAAATGTGAAATGTAGAAATAGGAAAGAAGGAAAGAGATAAAAAAAGAGAGAGAGATTCAGAAAGGAATCAAAGAAAAAAGGTATACAAAGATAGAAAAGTATATACTTATAAACATTTATATAAATGCTTATGTAATATATATACATATATATAGAGAGAGAGAGAGGGGGGAGGGAGAGGGGGAGAGAGAGAGAAAGAGAGAGGGGGGAGGGAGAGGGAGAGAGAGAGAGAGAGAGAGAGAGGGACCTAGAGAGAAAATGGATGGAAAGTGAAAGGCTGAGAAATAAGATATAAAAAATAAGAAAGGAATATAGAGAAATGGAAAAAGTAGAACAGCCAGAGATAACCACTGTGACAGAGCTATGGAAGAGGGAGACTGGGGGAAAAAGGTTAAGAAAGTAGAGAAAGACATGGGAGAAAAGACTGAGGGTTTTAAGCTTATCAGAAGTGTTTTCCTCTCTCTCTCTCTCTCTCTCTCTCCACACATGATTTTAATGCGATGCCTCAGGACTGGGCTTAAGAATGGTCAGTCAGCTGGGGAGAATACAGATCCAAGAAGGATGACAGAGGACCTAGTGGGTGTTGCACTGTTATATGGAAAGCTGGGAAATGGTATGCATGTTCAAACTATTGTATTTACTGTCGAATGTAAAACATTAATTCCCCAAATAAAGAAATTTAAAAAACTTAAAAAAAAAGCCTAAGAAAAAAAAAAGAATGGTCAGTCATGAGGATTCCTCCTAGCTCTATAATATCCCTTCTCATCTTGATGAGCCATGCTTGTAGACTAGTGTATTAAAAGCAGCAACAGATATAGACGAACATGTCTGAAATAAAAGCCATGGATACACAGTGCCGAGAACTTCAAAGAATACACACATCCATGAGTGCAAAATTAGACAGAAACACACTCTGAGGAAAACAGTCACACAGAGGCTAAAAGACTTAGAAATAGGTGAGGAGACTCCCAAAGCAGACAGATATGAGCAGAGCCACTCTGAACACAAGGCACAGGTAGAAACAGACAAGGAACTAGATACACTCTGTAGATGGTGACAGGGACACAGAGAAAGATGGCCACATATAGAAGCAGACACCAATCAACCAGGGTTGAGGGAGGAGGAAATTGGACGTCAGTGTAGTTCTTCTCTTCACCTTCATTTGCTTCCTCTTGTATTCTGCCCTCAATATTTTCCTCTGAGTTTTGTAACAGTTGTCAGCAACTTGTTTTATTTAAATACTTCAATTCCTGCTAATCAGTCTGCTAGTCACTGTGCCATCCTTCCCAGGGAACAGATGCTCCTAGCCAGCTTAATTGACCATATCCAAAGGATCCCAACAGGCATGAGTTTAATATGTTGAAAAGGTAAAGTTGAAGTATTAGTTCCTAGGGGTAAGACAGACTTGGGAACTGTCTTGACTACTATGTCAAGACTAAGGTCTTTTTCCCCAATAGGACACAATTCTTCTTAATTTCATGAGACTTGTTTCTATTCTGAAGCTTGAGGCAGATGAGAGGGGAAGGCAAAGCCATGAGAGTAAATACCAACCTCAGTTAAATGAGAAGAGCACCATAAGGTTTCACTATATTATATAAGACTGTTTCTTGTGAAAGTAGTTTGGAAGGTAAGTGAAGTAGCTCACTTGGATAGTTGGATATGATCTCTCTCTCTCTTTCTCTCTCCCTCTCTCTCTCTCTCTCAGCAAAATAGCTCATTTGAATAGTGTGCTGTTGGCCCATGTACATTAACCAGATTTGCTTCTTGCCCCCACCAAATTGAAAAAAAAAAACAGGTCTGTTGTGTTCTTCCTCTGTTTCTGTCTATTTATCTATCTCTCTGTCTCCATCTAAAATAAAGTCATGCAACAGTAAAAAAAAATAATTAAAAAACAGACATAAAAGTAGTTTGGAAAGATCAGGTTGTTCAGGGCCAGATTAATTCTAAGGGTCTTTCTAGCTCTGACATTCTATGATTGTATGACTAAGAACTAATTCGTTCAAATCTCAACCCGCAGTAATTGGACAAACCGTGATTGAATTTTCTGAGCAAACATGGCGTCACTGTCTGCCCCAATAAATATTTAGCCATGGCCCCAGTTTATTGATTTTGTGCAGTATCAATATTTCTTGGCACAGCTTCTGACACTGACTGTTAGACCCTGATGATATGAAACATGCAGGCTCAAGATACCCTCCCAGAAAAGTCACAGATGGTTAGTGGTATGTTCATTTGGTTTGAGTTGACACACAGACTGCACTGCTCCATCTGGGTTGCTCTGGCTACATGGAGGGCTGGGGCAACTGTCTTTTAAAGAGGTGTAATACTTGGGTAGGTAGAACGAGATGGGTAAAAAGCTCAGGGATAATGTAAGGTTACCAAAAGAACCTAAATGAATGGGGTTAGCTTTGTGCAGTTATATTTCAGTGATGGGAAACATAGCTTAGAGCTTCTCTCTCGTTTATGACTCATTAATTCGTTTCCAGCAAGTACTTTCTTTGTGCCAAGTTCTGTGCTAAAAACTAGGGATATAGACACGAACAAGGTAATAGTAAAATATCTATGGATCAAAATTATGGTACAGTCGGGGGGCAGTATATGAGCTAAAGCTGAGAAATATTAATGCTTCTTAGCATCAACAAACGTAGGCTATGGATAAATATTTATGAGAGGAAATAATTTGGTAGGAATACTACTGTATACGCAGGCTTTTAATTATTCCCACTGGCAAAACTGATGAATCAGAGACCTATTTTGTATGCGGTATTTAAGATCCATAGAAGTCTTATAATTAGTTCAGATAAAAATGACTTGATTGTTCTCTAAGTACACCGCAAAAAATACAAGGTATTTTCATATTTTTGTTTATCTTTTAGTTGCATATTCTTTATGCCAGGGTTTAATTTATTGGTAGTGGCTTGAGAGCATTGTTTTCTGGAGATAATTAAGGCATTTACTGGAAGAGAAGGGAAGATTCATTCCTCTCTTTGCTACTGCCTTGACACTGACCTTGTCATTCTCAAACAGAGATACATTTGTATAAATGTGTTCTTTTACTCATCAGTTCTTTTATATAGACTTCCATCCTTCCACCAACAGTACACCAAACACCTTATCTAAAGTATATGTTGGGACAGGTATGGGGAATTGGAGAGATTCAAACAAAGTCCCTGCTCTTGATGGGCTTATATTTTAGGAGAACAACCCACAAATAATGTGAGAACATTATGATGAATGTTGTAGCAGAGGTGTGGATAAAGGAAAGCTGCAAAGAATAAGGACTAAGAGTTGAAGGTAGTTGGAGAAGCTTTAAGAGACAAGATGACTATGGCAGAGGTGGAAGAGGTCTAAAAGTCTGTCCTACTCATCATTGTGGGGGTACATGATACCACCTTGGTTCCCAGCTTTTTTTTCTTAATCAGTACCACACATTTATAATAGTCACAGAGTTATACAGCAAGCAGATCAGTCTGTAGCAAGAGTTAGTCCAGTAGCTTCCATAAGTTTAGATGCTTCAACTTAAGATAAAATATATCCATTACTCCTCCTCCTCCTCCTTCTCTCTCCCTCTCTCTCTCTCTCTCTCTCTCTCTCTCTCTCTCTCTCTCTCTCTCTGTCTGTCTCTCTCCCTCTCCCCCCCCCTCTCTCTCACACACACACTTACTTAAAAGTCTGACTAGAGATTGGTCTTAGCTCCTAACTCTAGCTTCTTAAAATTAGACTTGCCTACCACATACAGATTTCTAGCAGAATTTATCTCTTATGGGGGCAAAAGGGCTTGAGTATTGCTGGGTATTGTGGTGGCTTTCAAATTATTCACATTCCAAAGGAGTCTTAATGATTTCCAAGATAATTGGTTGTAGAAAAATAAGTCCTTCTAAAAACCAGGCAATGGAACGTTCGTGATGCCACAGGATGATTCAGAGCATTTGGCCTTAATTACTTTGATTGTCCGCCAGGATTTAATACATGAATATTACATTGCTACCTTCAATTTAATTTCTTGTGTAAATGGATTGTGGCAGAATCCTGTAGTCCCTGGAACTGGCACATAATTCAGCGTGGGAGACACTATCTTAACTCATCTCATTACTCAAACCATTTGTTGTCCTTCAAGCTTTGACAGCCAGGAGATGGGAAAGTAGCAGAGGTGATGTGATCTCTCAACCTGAGTCCAGACAGACATGAGCCATAGTCTCTACCGATTATGTTGTTGTTACACAGACACAGACAGCACTTATTTTCAGAAGAAAAAAAAAACCTTAGTCAATGTGCAGTGTGTAACTGAATGCCCTGGTCTTTCCTAGCATAGTGGAGTGAGGAAAATGGGGACACACATGCCAAAGGCCTGAGCCTTAGTCCTAGCTTGGCCATTAGCTTGTAGTATGACCTTGAGCGATATCCTTCATTTCTCTGAGCTTCCAGTCCTATATCATTATACAGAGAGAACTATAGGCCTTCCAGAGTGGAGTTTTTCTGACCTATGTTAAATCCAATTGTTTTGATATCAGGGTTGAAATAAGGTTTTTTTTTCATTTCCATCCTGTGAATAGTAAAGTCCCCCAAGCACGAGCAAAGCCTGAAGGAGTGGAGAAAGAATCAGGAAGGATCAATGGAAAGGAGACAGATGAAAAGGAAGGAGAGTTGAAATAACACTTCTACAGCATTAATGAGGTATTTCTCAGGACCTGGGTGAGCTTGTTAAGCCTTCAGCAAAATGGGGATCATTTAGGCCTGGATATTCTGATAGAAATTAAAAGAATAAAATGAGTCCCCAAAGTGCTAAATAAAAATCAGCAATGGTGAAGAATCTGTAACATCTATTATCAAAGATACAGAGAAGGTGTAAAGAATGCCTATAGAATATACATATATATATATATATATATATATATATAGGTTGTCTTCTAATGACTAAGAAAGGACAGACAACCTAGTAGCAATAAATGGACAAAAGATGTAAGTAGAAATAGCAGTCTATATAAACAGCCAGTAAATACAGAAAAGGTCTTCAACCTTAATAGTTACCAGAAACATACAAAAGAAATCATGATGAGATACTACTGCACACCCACCAAAATGATAGTAATTGAAAAAAAAATCTTGACAATGCTATAGGTCGATAATGACTTGGAGCCATGTAAGAGTGTAAATTGCTGTGACACTTTGGAAAACTGCTCTGCAGCTTCTGCCAAAATGAAACATATGCATCCCCTATGACTCAGTGGTGCCTCTCTACTAGCAGGACACATGCACATATGCAGGATAAGGCAAACAAAAAAAAATCCAGAAGAGTGCTAGTCATTTGTGACCCCAAATGAGAAATGGCCCATATGCCCACTTACTGCACAGTAGAAAAATTAATTGTGACACCATCAAGAAACAAAATAAGCATTATGTAGCAAAAATGGATGAATTTCAGCAGCATAGTGTTCAATGAAGGAAGTCAGGCACAAAAGGGTAGATACTAAATGATTATATAAAAGTCAGCTGTCAAAATTAGTGTTTAGGTATACATATTAAGGTGCATGCTTATAAATTAGAGATGTGATTCAGGTGAAAGTCAGGGCAGTTTTTTTCTTTAGGAAAGAGGAAAGGAGTTGTGGTTAGGGAGGTGACACAACTTGAGCATCAGGGATGATGAGGATACCCTTCCTTCCTTCCTCCCTCCCATCCTTCCTTCCTTCCTTCCTTCCTTCCTTCCTTCCAAGAGCACTCTGAGCTCTGGTTTGTGGTGGTGCGGGGAACTGAACGTGGGACTTCAAAGCCTCAGGCATGAGAGTCTCTTTGCATAACCATTATGCTATCTACCCCGGTATCTCCCCCACTCAACATCCTGTTTCTCACTGGATGATATTATGTACTGGTAACTAATTGACCAATTTGTATATTTGTGATTTCTGCACTTTTATTTACAGGTGGCATATTTTACACACACACACACACACACACACACACACACACAATAACTTCAGAAACAGAAAAACAGGAAAAAGCCCAGCAAACTCCATGTGACCCCACATTCTTTCCACCCTATGAAAACTCTTCTTCTGGCTAATGGTATCCTAGTTGTAGAAGAAAGAACACTAAGATTGTGTTCCATTGCCACAACTGCCTGACCTATACTTGTATTCAAGGCCTATGTGCCAGTTGACTAGACTTGAAAATACTACCTCTGCAGCTGTTCTAATTCCTTTTGTCATCCTCATTTGTAAAATACTCGTATTTCATTTCAGTTTTTTCTTTCTCCTGAACACTTATTTTGTGTTCTTTATTTTTTTCAACCTTATTTATACCCCTTGGATCAAAAAACTGAGTGGCTCAACAGAGTTTCCTGAGCAAGCTATTACTCTTCAAAGATCTGAATATCCACTCTCTCGACTGTGCAGCTAGCTTCCTTTGCTCACGGCAGATACAGGTAGGATGTCTACCTTTATCCAACCTTGTCCAGAATCTTATAGGACTAAAGTGCCTTATTCAAAACCATGGGGGTCACAAATTCAAATGTTAAGAAATGCATCAAAATTATGCTGTGTAATTTGCCTATAGTACATAATACTTCTAGTATAGTACATATATATATATAGTACATAATAGTATAGTACATATAATAGTATAGTACATAAATAATAGTATAGTACATAATACTTCTATTATTATTTCTGCACTGAAAACATAAGTAGTTGGTACAAATAATTATTATGAAAGAATATGAAAGAAATATATGGGCTGTATTTTTTAAGGTGGCTATTTTAAATATCAATAGCACTGCTTTCAGCCAGGTTTTGCAAAGGTATTGAGGGACAGTGGGTTTGAAATCATCTTCCCTTTTACCACTCCAAGTAGCATGCAGTGACTTTTGGTGTTTTTAATTTTGGTGACCTAGTGGTTAGGGGTTAGGGCTACTATATTTTCTTGTCCAAGGATGTTGTAGGACAAAGCAAGCAGTTCCAGAAGTTGCTAGCAAGGGACCATAGAATTAGTCAAAGTAAAATTTTCAAGTACTCCCACTCAGGAGATGCCAAAGAATCATGGGGAGACTCATCAGGAGAAAAACCACACAACTTCTAGGACTAGTAACTATCTAGAAAGGAAAGCCACTGGAGATGGGAAGCTTTAGAAGAATTTAGAAAACTCAGCTCCAGGGCTCCAAAGGCACTGAACTGTTTGCCTTAACACAGTGAATATGGTGGCTTCCTGGTCTCCTTATTTCCTACAGCAATGCCTCAGGCTTTTCAACCTTAAGAAAATGATTTATGTAATCTCCATATGCTTTTCCTGTTCTAACTTTTAGCACCCATGAATCTATGATTTTCTTTTTTTTTTTTTAGTGAATATTTTTCTCATAAGAGCAATATGTGCTCTTTGTTGGCAATTTGAAAAATCATGTAAACATATGAAGGTTTGCACTCAGCTATCATCCAACCTCATACATTTTTGAGTTTATTTCTTTTTTGTTTTCTTGCATTTGTTTTCCATCTCCTCATAAAATTGTGATTTCTGCATTTTGTGTTATATGTTCAAGTACATTGTGAGCATTTCAGAGTCACTAAAAAAGCTATGATTCTGTCTAATTTGAATATTGATCACTGTGGGAAGCCCACATCAAGGATATTGAGAAGATTAGACTGATACAAACAAAACCAATAGTGAGAAATTAAATTAAAATATCATTTCTTGGATCAGGAGGAAAAGATAATAATAATCCAGAGGAAAGAGAGATGAAGAAAAGTATAACAAGGGAAGGCTATCAGAGAAAATAGGACTTAATTTAGCCTTCCAAGTACTAGAAAAGAAGAATGAAGAAGAGAGGAGCATCAGAGGAACAGAAGCAAGGGAGGAAGAGGGGCTTTCCTGACCAATCCAGATCCCTTTAGACTTTTTGTTGTTGGTGATGCAGAGATGCATACGGCTAGGACTTTAGGACTCATCTTATATATGAACAAATAAACCTAGGTCTCTAACCTAAAGAGGATTTGGATATATGAAAGATATATGAAAAAACGAAGCATTCTTATCAATGTGGTAATAACTGGAGTTCAGATATTTTTCAGTTTTGTAACTGACTTGTTTCTTTGCTACACCTCAAGCAGTAAATGGTTCAAATGCCATGGTACTAGTGATTAGAGTCCCCCGTTGTATAACATCCTGTGGAGAATGCTGATTATATGACTCTGGAGTCCTGTTAACAGTCAATTCACTTCTGTGGGTTGACAATCAAAAGAGAAATGATAGGTTACAGGTGGGGTATGGGACAAACTTCCTTTTCTCCCCACTGTAAACACATCTGAAAATTCATTGAGAAAGTTAATTAGACTATGTCCGTGGTCCAAAGAATTCCTTGATGGGCCTAGGAATTTTTCAGGAGTAGAAACACTGTGCTTCGAAGAAAAAAAATAGAAAAGTAGCCTTACAGGAAATACTACAATTTGGAATTCATTTGTGATGTATCAGAAGGGGTCCTCAGCTATATTCAGTAGACTTGCCATTAACTAGCTCTATGCCTTTGATTGGATTCTACTACCTCTCTGAGTTTACCTCAGTCTTTTCCTATCTGCAGAATGTTCCCTTATGGCACAAAAACTCTATGGACCTGTTTGTTTGTTTGTTTGTTTGTTTGGGTTTTTTTTTTTTGGGGGGGGGAAATCCATCACAGCTATCCAGATTTCTGGAATCTCCTAGGATAATGCAAATAACCCTGAGAAAAGGCTACTTCTTACCCTTATGTTTCCAGTCATCACCATACCTGGAAGTTGGAGTCCATTAGGGATGGGACCAGGACAGCCAGCAGGCCTAGACCAAGGGGAGAGGCATAGAAAGGAGTAGTGGGTGGGTCCTCAGTATGTCACCAGGTAAGCAGAGGGATGATCTTGATACCTCTTCCTCTATCTGCCTCTCCCGTGAGTGCCCAGCAGCAGGCTGTGCTTGACTGCATGCCTACGTAGGTGCCTGCTCACCACAGGGCATCTTGGCTGCCAACATATTGCTCCAAGCCAATGGGAGAACCCTGAAGTGAAGTACCCTGGGGCCAATCATAGGTGGCAGTATCTCTTTAATGGCCAGAGATACTGTATCTTTGCCTCCTTTTCATTGGTTCAGGGCAACTAAGGCTATCTGGATTCCCAGCCAATGCAAAGCCATCAGCCAACAGGAGTGGACTCTGATGCTGGATGCTGTTTTCCTCTGAGGCTGATGGGTAGCCCTGCCTCAAGGACAGCCCTGTCTCCTTATTGTCATCCCTGACTGAAAACTTTTACCATGAAGCATAGAAGGCCTAGGCTCTCGGACCAAATCAAGGCAGCCTCATGAGAGAGATGTTTGCTGGAGACCAGGGCCTGTACCCACCCAGACCCAGTCCCTGCAGGTGAGTGCAGGTGAACCGGCAAAGGGAGAGAACAAGTAGATAGAAATGGTGGGACTGAGCAGTTTTGAACTGAAATTAAAGACAAACCTTGACAGTCAAACTTCAATTATTTCCTTCCCAGGAGCCATGAATATCCAAGTGGTTTGTCTAAAACCCTACAATGACCTCTCTTACTCTATAGCCTAAACCACAACCAGAAAACAATAATACCAAGACGAGAGAGAAGTTTGTTGGTAGTGATGTGTGTGTGTGTGTTGAATATCAATTGGAAGTTGTATTCCCTGTCTTAAGATACCCACAATGGTGGGTTCTGCATTCGAAAGATACACAGATACCATGATCCCTTCTCCTTACATCTCAGACCAGTTCTTTATGTGCATCAAGAAAGATCTACATTATGGGGTCAACCTTGAGTAGACCAGATAGTTTTTACTTTGTTCCCAGATTCTGTACACTATTATATTTGCTCCCTGAATACTTAACACTACTATTATAGCCACCCAATGACAAAATCTCTAACTTGGGTAGCCATTTGAGCAATGTATACATAGGAAGTAGAGTGAAAGAGCATGGAAGATTCAGTGCAAAGCCTTCCCTGTTTTTGGAGATACTTAGTCAATCATCAAACACTCACTGCCTTTTATTTGAAAGCAATTTGCTAAATACTAAATGGATGAAAAATAAGACACATGGACATTTGGTGAATACCACTAGTGCAGGGTCAAGGGAAGAGTGAATTTTGAGCACTGGTGATAAATTGCCTTATATCCATCAACGATTGACCTGATACTATAGATGGTATTGGAATGCTCAAGAACTGGCCTTTGGAAAAACCAGTCAGAAGTGTCTATCTTCAACATCCTTAAGTTGTTCCCTCTAAAACCTTTTCCACCAGAAAAACAATCTGCTACATAATTCCTATAAGACTTTGGGAAAATCAGTTCACAGGTCTCTCCTTAAAATAAATCATTGGGACTAATGATGTGAAGTCTTTTTCAAATCTGATAAAACATCTAGGAATGCATAGTAGTACTCATTTCCCTTCAGTATAAATTTAAGTATTGAAGTTCTTTCTTCATGGGTTTCACTGCATTTTAAATCAAAGATTTATTTATTTATTGTCTGGTTGTAATCTATTAAACATTGGCCTACAACACTATTAGACTCTAAGAGTGTAATTTATTTAAAAATAGTTAACTAATTTATTTTACTAGAACACTGCTCAGCTCTGGCTTAAGGTAGAGCTGGGGACTGAGCGTGGGACTTCTGGTACCTCAGTCATTAAAATCTATTGTGCTACTGCTATTGCATCTCCCTGATCTCTAGAAGTATAATTTCAACTCATCATATCTAACACCAGAGTTTCAGTGCCACTACACCAAAGAGATCCCTCTATCCCTTTATTTCCCCTCCCTGTTCCTTCCAATAAGCACCATACTTTTTACAGTGTCTAAATATCATTTTGGTGATTATTGCTATTATCAATGCAAATTCATTAGTTTTGATTGTTTTACATTTTAACATGAGTGAAACTATCTAGTAGCTGACTTTCACTTTCTTATTTCACTTAGTATAACTATCTCCATTTAAAAAAAATTTCTTTAATGGGGGAATTAATGGTTTACAGTCTACAGTAAAATACAAGTTTATACATGCATAACATTTCCCAGTTTTCCACATAACAATTCAACCCCCACTAGGCCTCCTCTTTCATCATGTTCCAAAACCTGAACACTCCCTGCTACAACCCAGAGTCTCTTGCTATACACCAACATCTCCAAATTTTTAAACTTTACTTTTTTTTTTTTCCAGTGGAAGGCATTCAGTTGGGAAAAGAATTTCGGGAATAGTCCTATAAGAGGAAAAAGTATGCATCTGAGTGGTGGTGCACCTGGTAGATAGCACTTGTTGCAATGTGCAAGGACCTAGATTCAAGCCCCTGGCCCTCAACTGCAGGGGAGAGAGAAAGAAGCTTCATGAGTGGTGAAGCAGTGGTGTAGGTGCCTCTCTCTCTCTCTCTCTCTCTTCCTCTTTACCTCCCCCCCTTTTAAATATCTCTCTATCTCTATCCAAAATAAGTAAAACATCTGATAAAAAGTGGAAAAGGAAATCAGAAAGGGGAAAGGGAAATCAGAAGAAAAAGGGATACAAGAAACTCCCCAGTATTTTAAAATTTTCTTTCTTCAATTCGTAGAGCTCCATCTTTAGTAGAGGCTAATCCCAAACCATACTTGCTGATATCGTGAATTATTTTTTAACAATAAAGCACATTCTGTGGCTTGCATCACTTTAACACCCAGGAGCTCTTAACAACAGTGTGCATGAAGAGCTTGGTACAGAGCTCTGAGTACATACTTCACAGACTCAGGTTATAGCAATCTCACCAGCATCTATGTTCATTACCTCCCACCTATTTCAGGTTCTTTTGAAGCTCTGACTCAAACCAACTGGCCATGAATATTTTGAATGACACAGGTGAGGGAAAGAGATATTAATTATAAACAGTGACTAAGAACTGCACATCATTCCCTAAATATACTTAATTATAAAAGGCATCTAATCAATGCAGTCCTGTCTGATCCTGGCAGCTAGATAAGGTAAAGCAAAGCTTTTGATTTTCACTCCAAACCAAAACAAGAAGCCAGCAGAGTGAGAGGGAGGAATGGGATCAATGAATCCAATCAATGGTCTATATTAATATTTCTTGCATGGTAGTGCTGATTTGCAGCTCTCCAGGTGCCAAATGGCATCTGGGAAACATTACTCCATCCCCCCAATTGACGTAATAATTAGATTGCATAAATGGCTCCTCTGAGCTCACTGCCAGCCCAAGAGACAAATGTGATTGGTGAGCCAATCAATCTTCGCCCTGTAAAAGTTTCAACCTGCATCAGCAATTATGCTGTGGAGCTCGAAAGTCACCCAAATGAGTGAAAACTGGCGATGATTTTCAGGAGAACATTATACTGTACATTCCCAGAAGAATGTGTATGGTTAGGATCTGGACAGATATATGAAAAAATATTTACTAGACATAAAACCAGGGGCCAAAAGAGGGTGGAGGGCAGAAAGGCTAGTGGCATCTTCTGCAAAAGTTTTTTTTTTTAATGTTTAAAAAATATTTATTTTCCCTTTTGTTGCCCTTGTTGTTTTTTTATTGTTGTAGTTATTATTGTTGTTATTGATGTCACCATTGCTAGACAGGACAGAGAGAAATGGAGAGAGGAGAGGAAGACAGAGAGGGGGAGAGAAAGACAGACACCTGCAGACCTGCTTCACCGCCTGTGAAGCGACTCCCCTGCAGGTGGGGAGCTGGGGGCTCGAACCGGGATCCTCACGCCAGTCCTTGTGCTTTGTGCCACGTGAGCTTAACCCACTGCGCTACCACCCGAATCCCCTGCAAAAGTTTTTACTGTTCTTTATTTCAGTTGTCTGCTTCATATAGAAATAAATTGAGGAACTGAGGAAAGTGTAGCAGAAGAAAGATTTAGTCATTTGATATTCATCTTTGTGGTAGAATCAATAATGCCACCCCCCCCACACACACACACTGTCCATGTTCTAATCTTCAGAACCTATGAATATTACCTTAAAAGGAATTTTGCAGATGGAGTTAAATCAAGATTTTTATTTTTAGGAATTATCTTGTATTATATGACTGGGCCCTGAATCCAACCACAAGTATCCTTATTAGAGTGGACCTGAGGGTGATAATAGATATGAAAAGACAATGTGGCCAGAGCACCGGAGACTGGAATGATGTAGCCATAAGCCAAGGAATGCCACAGTCACTGTAATTTAAAGAGACAAAAACATATATATATAGTCTGCCCTAGAAACTCCAGAGAGAGTATGGGCCTGCCAGTCTTGATCTTGGCCTAGTGAGACTGATACTGGACTTTTGGCCTCTAGATCTGGATGAACCCAACAGTTCATAATAACTTATTACAGTAACCACAGGAAACTAATATACCTTTATTACTAAGCTCAGTTTATAGGTCGAATAATAAATTATCTCCCTGTTGCAGTGTGAAGAACATCAAAGTCTTCCCTAATCCAAAAATGCCCTCAGTCTGTCCCATGGCAATGCAAAACACAGTTCACATGTTCATCCCTGTATTTCTTATCTTGGGATAATTCTTTATGAAATGTTACAAACAAAACTGTAAGCCCTTGTTTTCTGTTATTTTGCATGAATTTATATACACAATTACTTCTAGCCACCAGGCAGGCCTTGGGGGAAGGCAGAGAGGGACACTGAACAAGTAGGGAAACACAGTAAATATGTCTAAATTGAAACCACAATTCGTCTAAAATCAAATCTCTTTTAGTAATAACACTAAGTAGGGCCTTTAGGAAAACAAGTCATAGCAAACTAATTTAATTTACTCTTCTGATAAGGTTATATGGCTTGTGTATCAGGAGAATGTTGAAGACAGGATACATCTGGATTTTAACAAGGTTTTTGACTGTTCACACAAGCCCCTTGTAAATCAAGTGGAGAAATACAGGCAGCAGGTGAGATTTCAGAGCTAGCAGGAAGCTGCTAACAGGTGAATCAGGGTATCCAGTGACAGGTCGCAGGTCTCATATTGGTCTCAGTCAAGTCACCACTCTAATCCACAACTCACATGAAGATCAAGATAGCATATCCTCTGAGTGAGGATGCTGGGAAGCAGGGGGCCAGCTGACAGACTGGATGCAGGAATCCAGATATGAAACACTATCATAGCTTGGGACACAAACTGACCGCTGTGGAATGCAGTGCCTGGCACTCAGGATCCAAAACTTACATGTACAAGGACAGGTTTAAATAGAGAGTGGCCGCTGGAGTGCAGGAGGTAGAAGGGTCAGCATGAAGACAACTCGATGAGTCAGAACCCTGAGACTGGCAGAAAAACAGCTCATTGTAGCCAGAATATGCCTCTCTAAAGAAAGATGCAAACCATGCTCCCACTTGCATGTTACTCATTGTCAGCGCAATAATGGGGTTCAGTTCTGGGCAAGTTTCTTTTTAATTTTCTAGATACATTTTTCTTTTTCTCTTTTTTCCTTTGCCCCCCTCCCTCCTCCCCTTTATAACCAGGACACTGGGAGATAATGACTAACCAGGTAGAGTACATACTGTCATATGCAAGGATTCAAGTTTCCAGTCACCATGCAAGGGGACAATTCATGGGTGGGTGGTGGAGCAGTGCTATGATGTTTCTCTTTCTCTCTGTGCCTGTCTCTCACTCTCTTGTCTCTCAGCTCTCTGGAAATTAATTTTTGAAAAAAAAAGTTCACCAAGAGCAGTGGAATTGTGCAGGTGTGAAGCTCCACCAAAGGCCTGTTGGAAAAGCAAAACAAATGACCAAAGTGGTGAGCAAAATAGCTCACTCAGTGCACCAGGTGAGCTATTTTGCTCACCCACTTTGCCATGTGTGCGGCCCAGGTTCCTGGTCAGCCTCCACTGCACTGAAGGAAGTTTTGGTGATGTGGTCTCTTTCACTCACTCTGCCTCTCTATCCTCTCTCTCTCTCTCTCTCTCTCTATATATATATATATATATATATATATATATATATGTATATATATATATGAAAAATGACACAAGTGTATAAAGTAAAAGGTGACAATCTGAAACCCCTACTCCCAAAGATTCACTGTGAAGTGATTAATAATTATCCCTCCACATATTTTTCCTATAAAATAAGTTTTATACAATTCATCAGCACAAATGAAAATGAAAACATACATGTTGGTCTTTGCATTGTTTTTGTTTGTTTACTTTTTGGAGCTGGAGCTATTTTTGTGTTATTCCACTGCTCCAGCAGGCTCTTTTGTTTTACCTTTCAAAATGAGATAGAAGGAGTCATACCAAAGCACCGTTCCACCACTCTTGAAGCTCCCCTGTGCATGGTGCTCCCATGTGGTAGGCTCTTGAGCAAGTGTGCTCTGCTGGGTGAGCTATCTACTAGTCACCTTGTTTTTTTTTCTTAATCTTAATATCACAGACATTTCCCCATGCCAGTGACCATTTTGCAAGTAATGAACATTTTGATGTGCTAAGAGCTATTCTAAAAGCATTTTGTGTTTTTCTTTCCTCCCTCCTCCCACCTCCTCCTTTTCCTCCTCTTCCTTCTACTTTCTTATCTCTTTTCAGATAGATAGAGAGAGAGAGAGAGAGAGGGAGAGAGAGACAGAGAGAGAGACAGAGAGAGAGAGAGAGACTTCACATCATGGAAGCTTCCTTCAGCTTGGAGACCAGGCTTGAATTTGATTCTATGCAAGACAAAGCAGGAGCATTACCAAGGTGAACTATTTTGTCAGCCCATTTATGCATTTCTTAATTTTTACAAGACTTTTATTTTTATTATTTTTTATTGCTACCAAGGTTATTGCTGAGGCTCAGCACCTGTTTGAGAAATCCACTACTTCCATAGTCCTTTTTTTTCTGATAGGACAGAGAGATTCTTGAATGGGAAGAGGGAAACAAAGAGGGAGAGAGAAGTCAGAACATCATTCTGCTAAAAATAGTATGGGGGAATAACCCAGAACCTGATATATGTAAGTCTTTTGCTTTACCCACTGATCCATGAGAATTTCATGCTTTAGTTTACCCAAAACTCATTATCTGTTAGATGTGAGTCATTATTGTTATCTGCATAGTAGAGGGGAAAAAATAGGTTCAGAAAACTTTCCCAAGATCACAAAGTAATTAAATGACATAGGTTGGATTTGAGTGCAGGTTGTAGTTCCACTGCCTATATTCTTAGCACCCACACCATGATGCCTTTTAGCAATTTGAGAACTACCTCATCTTTATCATTTTATTGGAGGATTAATGGCTTACAATGACACATGGGTAAAATTTCTTTCTTTTTTCTCTTTTTTTTGAGGTAAATGTAATAGAAAGTAGGTGATCAGGGTATCTAAGTCTAAGTAGTCTCTATTTCGCTATGAACTTTATACTGACTCACTGCAGACTACTGTGTACTTTTGCTTTCAGGTATATATTTTGCCCTAATTTGTGGATACATGTGAACATATGCTTTATCTCATGGAACCTGGTCTATATCTAGGTTTTGGGACTTTGTTAGAAAGTGCACTACCTGGAATGAAATTAGAGAATACCATGAAAGGAAAGGTCTCACCCTAGTAATGAGGCTGAAGGGTTGACATTCCATGCCTGATGTCTCTGGACACAGTCTGAAGTGAAGCATGCTGAGGTGGTACTCCTTGCATTGATTAGGTTAGGATCAGAAGATGAGGGTA
Source organism: Erinaceus europaeus (assembly GCF_950295315.1). Taxonomy (NCBI): domain Eukaryota; kingdom Metazoa; phylum Chordata; class Mammalia; order Eulipotyphla; family Erinaceidae; genus Erinaceus; species Erinaceus europaeus. Next base: position 28,348,276 of record NC_080185.1, read on the forward strand.
AAATTTCTTATCACCCTGTAGAAGTTCCCTGAAGAGCACTCTCACTTATTACCTAGGTTTCTCTGTACTATCATGCAACAGGAATCCAAAGTTCTCTTCATTTTTCCATCTCTCTCCTTCCCTAAAGTCCTCTTCTTTGATGCAATACACCATGCCCAGCCCAAGTTTCACTTTGTGTTCTTCCACCCTGTCCCTTTTTATTAATTTCCACCTATAAGTGAGATAATTCTCTACTTGTCCTTCTCTGTTTGGATTATCTTATATATTTTTTTAATTTTTAAATTATTTATTTATTTATTTTCCCTTTTGTTGCCCTTGTTATTGTTGTTGTAGTTATTCTTGTTGTTGTTATTGATGTGATCATTGTTAGATGAGAGAAATGGAGAGAGGAGGGAAAGACAGAGGGAGAGAGAAAGATAGACACCTGCAGACCTGCTTTACCACTTGTGCAGCAACTCCCCTGCTGGTGGGGACCCGGGGGCTTGAACCAGAATCCTTCCGGTTCCTTACCAGTCTTTGAGCTTCATGCCACGTGTGCTTAACCCATTGTGCTACCACCTGACTCCCTGGCTTATCTTACTTAAAATGACTTCTTCAAGTTCCATTCAAGATGATGCAAAGGAGATCACTTTATCATTTTTAACAGCTGAGTAATATTCTGGTGTGTATATACCACAGGTTTTTAGCCAATCATTTATTGTTGGACATTTGGGTCACAATTAAGTTTTGGCTATTACAAATCATGCTGATATGAGCATTGGTATACATAGATATCTTATGATACGTTTTTGTTTGTTTGTTTGTTTGTTTGGCTGTGGGAGAAGGTGGTGGTTAATTTCCCAGGAGAGAAATTTCTGGGACATAGGGTGAGTCCACATCTAGAGTTTTGTGAGATTTCCAGATTGCTTTCCACAAGGGTTGAACCAATTTGTACTCCCACAAGCAGTGCAGAAGTGTCCCTTCCTCCACACAACCCCCATCATCTCCAACATTTGTTGTTACTTTCCTTTCTGCTATACGACATTCTAGAGGGTATAAAGTGGTATCTCACTGTTGTCTTTATTTGCATTTCTCTGATAATCTGCAACTTCACTTTTTCATGTCTTTGTTGGCCCTTTGGATCTCTTCCTTGGTGAAACATAAGCATTTATTGTATCTCTATCACAACTCATTTAAATTAATCATATAACACTGGACATATAATTATTTCCCCACAGAAAGAATAAATTTTTAAAATTATTTTATTTATTTGTTTGATAGAGATGAAGATAAATTGAGAGGCAGGTAAAGAGAGGAGAGACAGACACCTGCAGACCTGCTTCACCACTTGTGAAGCTTTCTACCTTACAGTGTATGCACTGTAGTATGTGTACTCAACCAGGTGCACTACCACCTTGCTCTGACAGAAAGAATTCCTAAAGCTTTTAATATGCTAGCATTCTGAGTGAATCTCCCAAGAGAACAATGCAGTTGGTTCTACATTAAAACCTTCATTAGTAATGACACTGTGAGTACTGGTGCTTTATATGTAAGAAAAGATGTTAAGTATTGGGCCCTGCAAAATAGCTCATTTGGTAAGTGTGCTGTTTACCAGGAGCATAACCCAGGTTTGAGTCTGGCCCCCACCACATTGAAGAAGGCTTTGGTAAAGCTGTGGTTTCTCTCTTGCTTTTTCTCTCTCTGCCTCTCTGTCTCTATCTAAAAATGTTCAATATTAAAGAAAACAGGGCATCAGACTAAAGGTCAACTTTCTAGCTCTGCCCCTAGTGCAAGTTGTATCACTCTTTAAGACTCAGTTTCTACAATATTACTCAAGTTCTTGACACTCGGTGGCTATAGTGACTGAGAACAAAGGAAAGGAGAGGAGAAGACTGAGATAACTGCTGTGATTGTGGTTATGCTAGGAGGTTTTGTGGTTTTCGTTTTTTTTTTTTTACCAGAGCACTACTCAGTTCTGCCTTATGGTACATGCGATTGAATTGGGACCTTTGGTGCCTCAGGCGAGAACTTTTTTTTTCTTAACAGTTATGTTATCTTCCCAGCTAGAGGGTATTTTGAAATCAGAAGTACTGTTTTCTGAAGACATGGTACCTTGAGAATGCCTTTTTGTTTTAACCTTTTCCTTTTGACTAACAACCACCTCCAGATACATGACTATCTCTTCCTTTAGCATTGTATATTTTTTACTTTTTCCACTTTATTGGGAGGGGGTGGTGGTTACTGTCACATAGTCTAGTTGTTACATATTTTTATTTGCCATGTTTCTTCTTATGTGAAAAAATGGTAAGTTTTCAATGGCTACTATGCATATGACAAAAGCTATAGCTATTCATGACTCCTGCTTTCACACACACACACACACACATACAGCACACAATTTGAAAATCCACCTTGTGCCTCAACATTGTCTTCCATTTGCTTGAAATATTGCTTAATAGATGATCTCATTACTGACTCCAGATAAATTATATTCTTCACATGTTACTATACAATGTAGTTACGTTACGATCTCTACCATATCTGAGCTCATTTCTCTATAGATTTTTCTGTCATTACGTAATGCAAAGTCATGTCACAGGGCTCTGCTGCAGTATGCATTATGGGTAGAAAACAGCCTGGTCTAATCAGGACAGGATGGGGATCTCCTTATCCAAAACTAGATTAACAGTTTTGTTAATATCTCTTATCTGAACCCAGAGTATTTTTTTAAACAGTGGAAGAGATGCACTCTTTTTATTACCCTAATTATTTTCAGAAAGTTGTGTTTATTTTTTTATTGATTTAATTATGACTAACAAGTCCATTGGATAAGAGGGGTATAATTCCACATTATTCCCACCACCAGACTTCCACATCCTATCCCCTCCATTGGAAGTTTTCCTATTCTTTATCCCTCTGGGAGCTTAGACCCAGGATCACTATGGGGTGCAGAAGGTGGAAGATCTGGCTTCTGTAATTGCTTCTCCTCTGGACATTGGCATTGGCTGGCTGATCCATACTCCCAGCCTGTTAATGTCTTTCCCTAATGGGGCACAGCTCTGAAGAAGTGGGGTTCCAGGATTCACTGGTGAAGTCATCTGCCCAGGAAAGTCAGGTTGGAAAGTCAATGATTTGTAGCATACTTGTATGAAACTAGGTGGCTGAAAAGCACTCCGGAACATAAAGGTAAGAATATAGCAGATGAGATTTGGGGGTATCCAGAAAAAGCTAGCAAGCCTGTTTTAGGTATAATCCAAGGGACCCATGACTTTACTAATTTTTACCTGAGCCCAACAGCTAACATGCAGCTGAGCATGTTTTGCTCAAGGAGATGGTGTCAGAGTTAGAAATAAGACTACAAAGCTGGATCAGAGTTGGTTGAGCTCAGCAGATGCAGTATAAAATGGTATGGATCAAGAGAAGCATGAAGGAAAATGAGCAAAGACCCAGAGGTCCCAGGACTAGGAGAAATATGGGTTGTTTCTTCTTTTTAATTATTTTTATTTATAAAAAGGAAACATTGATTAAACCATAGGATAGGAGGGATACAACTCCACACAGTTCCCACCACCAGAACTCTGTATCCCATCTCCTCGCCTGATAGCTTTCCTATTCTTTAACCCGCTGGGAGTATGGACCCAAGGTCATTGTGTGGTGCAGAAGGTGGAAGGTCTGACTTCTGTAATTGCTTCCCCACTGAACATGGGTATTGACAGGTCTATCCATTCTCCCAGCCTGTCTCTTTCCCTAGTGGGGAAGGGCTCTGGGGAAGTGGAGCTCCAGGACACATTGGTGGGGTTGTCTGTCCAGGGAAGTCTGTTTGGCATCATGGTATCATCTGGAACCTGGTGGTTGAAAAGAGAATTAACATACAAAGCCAAACAAATTGTTGAACAATCATGGACCTAAAGGCTGGAATAGTGCAAATGAAGAGTTGGGGGGTCCTCCATTTTGTAGATAGCTAGTAGGCATATTTTAGTTATATTCCAAAGGACCTATGGCTATACTAGTTTTTTTTCTTTTTCTTTTTTCCCCTGAGCCTGAAATCTGATATGCATGTGGATCCAAGTGGGTTTTTTTAAATTTTTTATTTAAAAAAGGATTAATGAACAAAAACATAAGGTAGGAGGGGTACAACTCCACACAATTCCCACCACCCAATCTCCATAAACCACCCCCTCCCATGATAGCTTTCCCATTCTCTAGCCCTCTGGGAGCATGGACCCAGGGTCGTTGAGGGTTGCAGAAGGTAACAGGTCTGGCTTCTGTAATTGCTTCCCCGCTGAACATGGGTGTTGACTGGCCGGTCCATACTCCCAGTCTGCCTCTCTCTTTCCCTAGTAAGGTGTGTCTCTGGGGAAGCTGAGCTCCAGGAAACATTGGTGGGGTCTTCAATCCAGGGAAGCCTGGCCAGCATCCTGGTGGCATCTGGAACCTGGTGATTGAAAAGAGAGTTAACATACAAAGCCAAACAATTTGTTGAGCAATCATGGATCCCAAGCTTGGAATAGTGGAGAGGAAGTGTTAGGGAGGAACTCACTGCAAACTCTAGTGTACTACTGCTTTCAGGTATATATTTTGCAGTAGTTTATGGATACGTGTGCACATAAACTCTCTCTCACAGAAACTGGTGTATATCTAGGTTATGGGACTTTGTTAGAAAGTGAACTACCTGAGATGAAATTAGAGTGTACTATAAAAGGAAAGGTCTTACCCGAGTAATGACGCTGAAGGGTTGTCATTCCACACATGAAGTCTCTGGACACAGTCTGAGGTGATGCATGTTGAAGTGGCAATCATTGTGTTGGTTAGGTTGTGATCAGCGGATGCAATAATATTTGGTTTGGATTGGGAGATGCATACGGGAAAGTGGGCCCTATCCAAGGGTTCCAGGACTGGGGGAAGTAGGGGCTCTATAGTGGAGATGTGAGGTTCCTGCTATCTTAGGGTTCAAAAAGACAATCGATAGTTAATGTTATCATCACATTATTTGTTAATTGGGATAACTTTGAAAAGTCCTTTTGTTATGGTTTGCTGTACAGTATCCAGTATCTTGTATATAGCTGTGCTATTGGATACTTCTAATCTACTTGGTCTAGGCTTTTGAGAGAGTCCGCGTATCAAATACACAGCCTATATATTAAAAGGATTCAGTTTGTGTTTTGAGAAACTTTGAGAAATACAATTGATTTTCCCCCTCTCATATTAATTAACTACTGATTTATATGTCTACATTTTGCTAGGAGTGTACATAAACACCATTCCCACCACCAAAGGAGTGTGACCCATCCCTCCCACCCACTCCCACCCCCCACTAGCCCAGGAAGCTACATGTCTACCCTTCACCACTGGGTTTCTACTTTGGTGCCCGACTTACAATTTGATCAGGTCCTGCTTTTAGTTTCCCTTTCAGATCTTCTTACTCAACTTCTGTTGATGAGTGGGATCATCCCATACTCATCTTTATCTTTCTGACTTAGTTCACTTAACATAATTCCTTCTAGGTCTGTCCAAGATGGGTCAGAGAAGGTGGGTTCATTGTTTTTGATAGCTGCATAGTATTCCATTGTGTATATATACCACAGATTTCTCAGCCACTCATCTGTTGTTGGGCACCTGGGTTGCTTCCAGGTTTTAGCTATTATGAATTGTGCTGCTATGAACATAGGAGTACACACCTCTTTTTGGTTGGGTGTTATGGAGTCCTTGGGGTATAACACCAGGAGAGGAATTACTGGATCATACGGAAGGTCCATGTCTAGCCTTCTGAGAGTTTTCCAGACTGCTCTCCACAGAGGCTGTACCAATTTACATTCCCACCAGCAATGTAAAAGGGTTCCTCTGTCCCCACATCCTCTCCAGCATTTGTTGCTGCTGTCCTTTTTGATGTATGCCATTCTTACAGGAGTGAGGTGGTATCTTAGTGTTGTCTTAATTTACATTTCTCTGACAATCAGTAACCTAGAGCAGTTTTTCATATGTTTGTTAGCCTTTTGGATCTCCTCTGAGGTGAATTTTTTGTTCATATCCTCTGCCCATTTTTGGATGGGGTCATTTGCTTTTTTGGTGCTAAGTTTGCTGAGCTCTTTATATATTTTGGTGATTAGTTTCTTGTCTGATGTCTGGCATGTGAAGATCTTCTCCCATTCTGTGAGGGGTCTCTCTGTTTGTTTAATAGTTTCTTTGGATGTGCAGAAGCTTTTCAATTTCATGTAGTCCCATTGGTTTGTTTCTGTTTTAGTCTTCCTTGAAATTGGGTTTGATTCATCAAAGATGTCCTTGAGGTGTATGTGGGAAAGTGTTTTACCAATGTTTTCCTCTAAGTATTTGATTGTTTCTGGTCTGACATCTAGGTATTTGATCCATTTGGAGTTGATTTTTGTTTCTGGTGAGATAAAGTGGTTCAATTTCATTCTTCTGCATGTTTCAACCCAGTTTCCCCAGCACCATTTATTGAAGAGAGCCTCCTTTTTCTATTTAATCCTTTGGGCCCCCTTATCAAAGATTAGATGCCCATAGGTGTTGGGATTTACTTCTGGGCTTTCAATTCTGTTCCACTGGTCTGTGTGCCTGTTTTTGTTCCAGTACCATGCTGTTTTGATGATGATGGCTTTATAATATAGTTTAAGGTCTGGGAGTGTGATGCCTCCATTTCTGTTTCTTTTCCTTAAGATGGTTTTGGCAATTCTAGGTGTTTTCAGGTTCCAGATAAATGATTGTAGTGTTTGTTCTATTCTCTTAAAGAAGCTTGGTGGAACTTTGATGGGTATTGCATTAAATTTGTATATGGCTCTGGGGAGAATATTCATTTTGATCATACTTATTCTTCCAATCCATGAGCATGGGATATCTTTCCATTTCTTGGTATCAGTTTCTATTTCCTTGAGTAGCGACTCATAGTTTTCAGCATACAAGTCTTTCACTTCTTTGGTCAACTTTATTCCTAGGTATTTGATTGATTTTGCTGAAACAGTAAATGGGAGTGATTTCTGGATGTCTTCTTCAGATTTAGTGTTTGCATAAAGAAATGCCACTGATTTTTGTACATTGATTTTGTAGCCTGATACCTTACTATATTGCCTAATAACTTCCAGTAATTTTCTACTGGATTCTTTAGGTCTTTCTATGTATACTATCATATCATCTGCAAATAGTGAGAGCTTGACTTCTTCCCTTCCAATCTGTATTCCTTTGATTTCTTTCTCTTGCCTGATTGCTATGGCAAGAACTTCCAATACTATGTTGAAGAGTAACGGTGATAGTGGACAGCCCTGTCTAGTCCCCGATCTGAGGGGGAATGCTTTCAGCTTCTGTCCATTGAGTATGATGTTGGCTGTAGGTTTGCTATATATAGACTCCACTATCTTGAGGAATTTCCCACCTATTCCCATTTTTTGTAGAGTTTTGAGCATGAATGGGTGTTGGATTTTGTCAAAGGCTTTCTCTGCATCTATTGAGATAATCATGTGGTTTTTGGCTTTGCTTTTATTGATGTGGTGAATGACATTGATTGACTTACGGATGTTGAACCAGCCTTGCATTCCTGGGATGAATCCCACTTGGTCATGATGAACAATCTTTTTGATATGCTGCTGTATCCGGTTGGCCAAGATCTTGTTTAATATTTTGGCATCTATGTTCATCAGAGATATTGGTCTGTAGTTTTCCTTTTTTGTTCTGTCCCTATCAGCTTTTGGTATCAGAGTGATGTTGGCTTCATAAAAGGTGGAAGGGAGTATTCCTGTTTCTTCAATCTTATGGAATAGCTTAAGAAGTATGGGTATTAACTGTTTCCTGAAAGTTTTGTAGAATTCGTTTGTGAAGCCATCTGTTCCAGGACTTTTCTTGTTGGGGAGATTCTTAATAACGGTTTCAATTTCTTTGTCTGTGATTGGTGCATTTAGATTTTGTAGTTCTTCTTGGTTCAGTTTTGGAAGTGCATAGGTTTCTAGGAATTGTTCCATTTCTTCCAGATTCTCTATCTTGGTGGCATATAGTTCTTTATAGAAGTTTTGCAGGATTCTCTGGATTTCTGTGGTGTCAGTTGTGATATCTCCTGCATCTTTTACAATTCTATTAATTTGAGTCTTCTCTCTTTTTTATTTGGTGAGTCTGGCTAGGGGTTTGTCAATTTTGTTTAATCTTTCAGCTTCATTGATCTTTTGTATGGTTCTTTTATTTTCGATGTTGTTTATTTCTGCTCTAACTTTAGTGATTTCTGTCCTTCTGGTTGCTTTAGGATTCCTTTGTTCCTCTTCCTCTAAGTCCTTGAGCTGTGCAGTAAGGTCGTTCATTTGAGCTTCTTCTTGGTTTTTAATATGTGATTGTATGGCTATAAGTTTCCCTCTCAGTACTGCTTTAGCTGTGTCCCAAATATTTTGATAGGTTGTGTCTTCATTTTCATTAGTTTCCAGGAACATTTGAATTTCCTGTTTGAGTGAGTCTCTGACCCAGTGGTTCTTAAGGAGCATGTTGTTTAGTTTCCAAATTCTGTGTCTTTTAATAATTTTCCATTTGTTGTTAAATGTTAGTTTTACTCCACTGTGGTCTGAGAAGATACTTGGGATGATTTCAATGCTCTTGAATTTATTGATGCTGTCTTTGTGGCCTAACATGTGATCTATCCTTGAACATGTGTTATGTGGATTTGAAAAGAAGGTGTATTCCAGTTTTTTGGGGTGGAGGAGTCTGAAAATGTCCAAGAGGTCTAGTGTGTTGATCTCTTCATTCAATTCTCTTGTATCTTTATTGGTTCTCTGCTTTGTTGATCTGTCTAAGTGTGAGTGTGGGGTATTAAAGTCTCCCACTATTATTGTATTACTATTGATGTATTTTTGAAATTCTTTCAGTAGATGCTTAATGTATTTAGATGGTCCCTCGTTGGGTGCATAGATGTTAATAATTGTTCAGTCTTCTTGGCTGATTGATCCTCTAATCATTATGTAATGTCCTTGCCTATCTTTTATTACTTTATTTAATTTAAAATCTATTGTATCTGAGATGAGAATGGCTGTTCCTGCCCTTTTTTTGTGGTCCGTTAGCCTGTATGATAGTTTTCCTTCCTTTCCCTTTAAGTCTGTGTTTATCTTGTTGTGACAGATGGGATTCTTGCAAGCAGCATATGGTTTGGTTATGTTTTCTGATCCATCCCCCCACCCTGTGCCTTTTTATGGGTGAGTTTAAGCCATTGACATTTATTGATATTATGGATTTAATGTATTGTAGTGCCATTGTTCTAAAAAGAATTTGTTTGCTCTCATATATTGCAAGTATTATAGTGATGTTCTTGTTTATAAGAGGTCTTTTAGTACCTCTTTCAGGGCCGGCTTGGTGATGGTTGCCTCCTTTAACTGTTGTTTATCTAAGAAGGTTTTGATCCCTCCATCTAGCTTGAATTAAAGTCTAGCAGGATATATTATCCTTGGTTGAAACCCTTTTTCATTCATGGCTCGATAGATATCTTGCCACTCTTTCTGGCTTTCAGAGTTTGAGTGGAGAAGTCTGCAGATAATCTTATGGGTTTTCCCTTGTATGTGACTTTTTGTTTCTCTCTTGCAGCCTTTAGGATCCTTTCTTTATCCTTACTTCTTCTCATTGTGACTATGATGTGTCTTGGTGTCTTCAGGTCTGGGTTGATTCTGTTTGGTACTCTCTGGGCCTCTTGAACCTTGATATCCTTTCTGTTATTCAGGTCTGGGAAGTTTTCTTGTATTATTTCCTCTAGAATGTTTGCTTCCCCTTCCTCTCTTTCTTCCTCTGGCAGGCCAATTATACAAATGTTACTTCTTTTGAGATCATCCCATATGTCTCTGTTGTTGTTTTCAGTGTCTCTCAATCTCTTTTTAAGCTCTTTCACCTCTTTCTTTGTTTTCTCTAACTCATCCTCTGTCTGACTAATTCTGTTTTCTGCTTCTGTTAGTCTGCTTTCCCTTGCCTCAGCTTCTTTCTTCATTACAGCTATTTCAGCTTTCATTTCTCTAATTGCCTCAAGATAATCAGTATTTTCCTTGGGGGTCTCAACTGTTGTTTCCCTAATACTGCCATTCCTTTCCTCCAATGTTGTTTTCATTTCTGTGATTAATAAGTTTATTATTGCTTGCATACTTTTCTTATCTATGGTGACTGTAGGCTGATTTGTAGTTTCTTCTGGGCTCTTGTCTTCATTCATTGGAGTAGCAGTTTTATTTGTTTTTGATCTACCAATTTTTTTATTTATGTGTTTCTTTCTTCTTTTTTTATGCTCTGTTGTTCCTCAGTTGTTGTGTCTTGAGTACAAGTAACACTGTATTAAATACCTTTATGACAATTGCACTCACCAACCTCCGGAATTACAGTAGCAACTGAAGTAAGTATTGAAGTAGTTTAATCGTTACCAGTTAGCCAAACAATTTCTCCAGTCCGTGAAAAAACAGTAACCAAATCCCAGTGAAGAAAGAGAAAAGAAAGAGAGGATAGCAAGAATAGACAGTTATGCAAATCTACTATCCACCGTATATTCTAGGGGTAACAAGAGGGGAAAGGGAACTAGAGCAGAGATACACACATAGAGAGTCCACTCTGAGTCAGATTTCTTCCCCAAAGTAATTCACAAATTCAGAAAGGCAAAGAAGAAGGAAGAAGTGTATGACAAGATTTTAAAAAAATAGAGAGACAGAGAAGAGAGATAAAAGGTAGAAGATAAGAAAAAGAGTTGTAATTAAAGAGCAGTGCAAGGAACTTCCCAAATGTGTATCAGTGAATTCAAAAAAGCACCCTGTTTGGTGGTGTGGGGTATCCTGCTAGGAGCTGGTCCCCAGGGACTGCTTGTGGCAGGGGGGGAGGAGGTATGCTTGAAAATTAAAAGGAAGAAAAAAGAATTTTTTCCCCTACTCTAATTCTTAACCGAAATTAAGTTATAGTCATCTCCTTGTCACCGCTATGACACCTTATTGGATGGCCTGCTAAAGGCAGAAAATCCTATTCTTTCCAGGGGATGTGTTCGGAGCTCAGCGGCTAGCAGCTTCTCAGTCCACCATCTTCCGGGAACCCCCCCCCCAGACTTTTTTAAAGGATTTCTCGAAAATGAAAACTAGCTCCAAGTCCTTTGATCCAATGAGAGCTATACTTAAGAAGTCTTTGGATCAGCCCTCAGGGTCGCGGTGGTCCCTGGAGACTCCCAAGAGAAAGCCCCCGAGCTACAGTGCTCCCTCCAGGTCCTCTGCCGGCCGCCCAGCAGCGCTCTGCAACCAGCGGAGGAGCCGCCTTCCCGGGCAGAGGACAATGCCCGGCGCACCCGCCTTGCCCGGCGCCGCCTGGGAAGTCTGGAGCAGCCCGCCCGCTAGTCTGTGCCACCTTTACTCTAATTCTTAACCCAAATTAAATTATAGTCACCTCTTTGGTGACTATAATTATTGACTGGCCTGCTAAAGGCAGAAAATCCTACCGTTTCCAGATGTGATCTGAGCACACTCTGCTAGCAGCTTCTCAGTCCGCCATCTTCCCCCCTGTCCCCCAAGTGGGTTTTATAGAGGCCCACAAGTGGGTCCATAATGTTGTTATAAACAAGTTATTTAGGAATTTGTTTTACTTTGAAAATATCATGGTTAGGATTTATGGTACCATACAAGACCTTACCATTATTTATGTCATTTAATGCAATTTACAAATAGCTGTATCTTATATACTAACAAGATCAGTTGCTTCTGGTCTAAGATTATAGATGATTTAATTTTTCAAAGAAAAATTATTATTATTTCGTTATTAGAAATGTTTTAACAGTTTAAGCTCAATATTAAAATTCAATCAGGTTACCAATTTGAAACCTTAAGTGCTTAGACTGAAGGAATAAATACTCAGAACTGGGGTCTATGCATAAAAGTTTTCAAGACATTCAATCTATTTTTCCCTCCTCCTCTTCTTCTTCTTCTTCTTCTTCTTCTTCTACTTCTTCTTTTTCTTCTTCTTCTTCTTCTTCTTCTTCTTCTTCTTCTTCTTCTTCTTCTTCTTCTTCTTCTTCTTCTTCTTCTTCTTCTTCTTCTTCTTCTTCTAGCCTTTGCCCTTCTTCCGTAGCCAGTCAACAGGTCAGGTTGAAAGCTGTCAGGAGCTGCTGGTTGCTGGCTTTGAAAGTGACTGGGATACATGTGGATTCAGTCGGCTAGGAAGGATCGTCAGTTTCCCCAATGAATGGGTACTCACGGGATGCACCACGAGAAGGTCGATCCAATTTTCCCCTCTCATATTGATTAAATGGTGATTTATAAGACTATAAATGAACAGAAGTGTATATTAACAACATTCCTGCCACCAAAAGTCTGTGTCCCTTATCCCCACTCCCCTATAGTGGAGCTGAAAATCTATCCTCACCCTCCCCCCAGAGTTTTTTACTTTGGTGCAATACTCCAAAGTCAGCCAATTTCTGCTTTGCGTCTCCCTTTCTGTTGTTCTTTATCAGCTTCTGTTAATGAGTAGGATTATCCCATACTTTTTCTTCTTTTTCTGACTTATTTTACTTAACACAATTCTTTCTAGCTCCATTTAGCTATAGGGTCAGAGGAGGTGGGTTCATTATTCTTAATTACTGAGTAACATATATATCTCACAACTTTTTCAGCCATTCATCTGTTGTTGGGCACCTGGGTTGTTTCCAGTTTTTGGCTATTATGAATTGCACTGCTATGAACATAAGTGTACACATATCTTTTTGGATGGGTATGCTTGACTTCTTAGGATATATCCCTAGGAGAGGAAATATTGGGTCATAAGGAAGGTCCAGAGTCTATTCTTTTTTATATTTTATTTATTTATTTCCTTTTCATTGCCCTTGTTGTTTTTATCATTGTTATGGTTATTATTATTGTTAATGATGCCATTGCTACCAGATAGGATGGAGAGAAATGGAGAAAGGAGGGGAAGACAGAGAGGGGGAAAGAAAGACGCCTGCAGACCTGCTTCACCGCTTGTGAGGTGACCCCCCCTGCAGGTGGATCCTTACTCCACAGAGTCTATTCTTAACAACATATATGCTCCATATCCTTCTGGAACCTCACAGAAGTACTAGGAGACAAAATAGCACTCTTCTTTATAAAGAAAAGAGAGAGTAAGGGCCAGTTCTAGATTCACAGCTGTTAACAGACAACATCAGTATTTGAAGACAGACCACACCCAAAATAGGTATCATGACATCAGCTCTCAGTGGATGTGAAATAAAATGAAAATACAGAAAATGTGTAACTATGCACCAGCTACTAAGAGTTTGGTGCAGTGCCTAGAAAAAACTTTTTTTTCTTTTCTTTTTATCTTATTGGCATAGAGCAGCATCTATAATGTATCCTAAAACTCCATTTAATATTTCAGGACTAGAGATGGGAGAGTTATATCTCATCAATCATTCCTTCCTTACTTCATCCAGTCACTTGTACATTCTATAAATATTCGTTGTACAGTTACTGTATAGCAGGCACTGTGCTTATTGCTGATGGATAAAACACCAGGAAGGGCAAGACATAGTCTAGTCCCTCAAGGAATTCACCATGGTCTAGAGAAAGAAATTAAAAACAAATATATCTACTTTTGTGTTTTTTTATATTTTTATATTTTTTTAATTTAAGGAAGGATAAATTAATAAAACCATAGGGTAGGAGGGGTACAACTCCACACAATTCCCACCACCCAATCTCCATATCTCACCCCCTCCCCTGATAGCTTTCCCATTCTCTAACCCTCTTGGAGCATGGACCCAGGGTCATTGTGGGTTGCAGAAGGTGGAAGGTCTGACTTCTGTAATTGCTTCCCCACTGAACATGGGCGTTGATTGGTCAGTCCATACTCCCAGTCTGCCTCTCTCTTTCCCTAGTAGGGTGGGTCTCTGGGGAAGCAGAGCTCTAGGACACATTGGTGGGATCTTCAGTCCAGGGAAGCCTGGCCGGCATCCTGATGGCATCTGGAATCTGGTGACTGAAAAGAGAGTTAACATACAAAGCCAGACAAATTGTTGAGCAATCATGGACCCAAAGCTTGGAATAGCGGAGAGGAAGTGTTAGGGAGGTACTCACTGCAAACTCTAGTGTACTTCTGCTTTAAGGTATATATTTTGCAGTAGTTTATGGATACGTGTGAACATATGCTCTCTCTCACAGAAACTGGTGCATATATAGGTTTTGGGACTTTATTAGAAAGTGAACCACCTGGTATGGAATTAGAGAATACTATGAAAAGAAATGTCTCACCCGAGTAATGAAGCTGAAGGGTTGTCATTCCACATGTGAAGTCTCTGGACACAGTCTGAGCTGAAGCATGTTGAGGTGGCAATCGTGTCATATCTACTTTCAAATATATAGGGAATTAGGATTCAAGCCTTAAGAGAAACAATGCTCTGGCTGTCTATAAAAGAAATTCATACTTGTTTGGGTGGACTTCCTGGTACTAAAGTGACATGAAGCATTTGAAGAAATGATAAACAGGTTATAGTGGATGGTTACTAAAGAAACAGAACAGCACAACTTATACACAGAGGTAAGCCACCAGATGAGTTAGATGGATAACTCATATCTCACTATAACTATATAGTTACAATGGATAACTATATCTCAGTAAAGCTGGGATTGGTCATAGGAAGGGAGTTATGAGGTGGACAGATACATTCTTGGAACAGGTTGTGGTAAGTTTTGTATACTTCAAGACACAGCTTCTATCCTCATCTGAGAGCAACAGCTGTTACTACCCAGGATAGGATGTGAAGAAGGTACAATGGATGGATGATGCTCCCCTGGTGCCTGAGGCCAAAAGGGAGTTATGGCAATGCATATGTGGAACTCAAAAGGGGAGAAGTCACATTCAGGCACCTTAATAGGTAGATAATAATCACAAACTGTTTTTCTTCCTCGGTCACTCTTAATGCCTTTACATGTGTTAAACTCTAAACCTGTAAAATCTCCCTCAGACTTTCTCCCACAGATTCTACCTGATGAGAAGGTTGCTTCCCTTTTTTAATATTTTATATTATTTATAAAAAGGAAACACTCCACACAATTCCCACCACCAAGAGTGATTTTTAATGTAAACAATGAACTTGGCCTATTAGTGTTAGAGTAGGTTCATCAGTTTTGTAACAAATATGCCACTGTGGGGATGCTGATATTGAGGGGGTGGGAAAGGCTATGCGTGTATGGAAGTAGGAATGTGGTTTAGGGAGAATATCTATGGCATACTCAGTTTTGCTATAAACCTGGAATTGCGCCAACAGTTCTTCCCCCCTTTTTTATTTTTGTTTATAAAAAGGAAACATTGGCTAAACCATAGGATAAGAGGGGTACAACTCCACACAATTCTCACCACCAGAACTCCATATCCCATCCCCTCCCTCTGATAGTTTTCCTATTCTTTAACCCTCTGGGAGTATGAACCCAAAGTCATTGTGGGATGCAGAAGGTGGAAGGTCTGGCTTCCGTATTGCTTCCCTGATGAACATGGGAGTTGACAGGTCGATCCATACTCCCAGGCTGCCTCTCTCTTTCTCTAGTGGGGCAGGGCTCTGGGGAAGTGGAGCTCCAAGGCACATTGGTGGGGTTGTCTATACAAGGAAGTTTGGTAGGCATCCTGCTAGCATCTGGAACCTGGTGGTTAAAAAGCAAAAGTAGAGAATGTTCCATCCTCCAAAGGGAGGATGGACAACATACTCTATGCCACATCTGAGGAAGATGGGTCCTGATATTGAGGCAGCTTGGAATGTTCCTACTCATGACCACAGATTGTGAGCTCAGATCTAAAGAGATGCATAGGTTACATAGGCTCCTAAGTTGAATATGGGCCCCAGATCAGATCAAATTGATGGGGTTCACGGTCAACAATATTTATACCCCTTTCCCATATTAGGGAGCTACTCTCTTCCCTGATCCAGCTTTCTGGTCCTTTTTCCAGCCATGACATCATCTCCCCAGACAATAACTTGGATCCACCTGCATATCAGATTTCAGGCTCAGGGGAAAAAATAAGAAGAAAAACTAGTATAGCCAAAGGCCCTTTGGAATATAACTAAAATATGCCTACTAGCTATCTACAAAATGGAGGATCCCCCCCAAACTCTTCATCTGCACTATTACAGCATTTAGGTTCATGATTGTTCAACAATTTGTTTGGCTTTGTAAGTTAACTCATTTCAACCTTGTTCATCTTCTTATAGTTGAATTTAAATAGCTTGTGCATGGTCTATGTCTATGACTGCATCTACTATGATAATATCTCTAAATCCACCCATTCTCTCATCTGAATCTCAGGCTCACACATTGAGTTGATACATCTGCCTTGCCATGTCATAGTTAACTACTCAAAATCTCAAAACTGCAGCTCAAAATGGAAGCCCTTATTCCAGAAATAGTATTTCCTCACAAACACATTTCTTCAGCCAATCTACAGTCATATGCGCTATTACTCAAACGAAACACCTGGAAAATATCCTTGACTCATTCCATTCACTGGCTCTCTAACATCCATTCAGCCAGAAATTCCTTAAAATTCTAGCCCTTTTTGATATTAGCTACCTATGTCTGTTTCTCTCCATTACCACTGCTAATCACAACAGAATTCCTAAAATAAACACCTGATTTCCTTGACCCTATCCAAGCCA
Organism: Erinaceus europaeus; assembly: GCF_950295315.1. Classification (NCBI taxonomy): domain Eukaryota; kingdom Metazoa; phylum Chordata; class Mammalia; order Eulipotyphla; family Erinaceidae; genus Erinaceus; species Erinaceus europaeus. The sequence goes on from NC_080185.1 coordinate 28,364,855, forward strand.
TATGGTAAAATTTCATGCAAGCCCTGAACCATTCCATGTTCTCCTCAAATATCATCTCTTCCAGGAAGCATTTTTTGATGCCTCACAGCCAATTCTCTCTTCACATAGGACTTGCTATTAAATATTTCCAAAGAACTTTAGGAAGGCTAATGTGTCTATAAGAAGAAAGAATGGCAAAACAAACAAAAATAGTGGTTTCAGGATGGTTTTCAGATATGCACTGTTCTCGAAAAATCTGAAGTACATATGTGATCATGAGAGGGACCTGGGTCTTCTTTGTGTGCTCCAGAGGAAAAGATATCTCCTGAGTAGTCCTAATAATCTACCTTAAAATACTCTGAATTCTTTAATTTTACACCTTTTCTTCAGCTTTCTCACCAAAAATGTGACCTACTGCTTTAGGGATTTGAGAAATAAAATGCATCACCACTCAAAAATTACTCTTTCCTAAAATAAAATATTAGCTTTTTGGGGTAGTTAATTGTGTTATCAGAATGAACAGCTCATCCTGTTTTACAGGGGTGTTAAACCCCGATCGCCTAATAAGTGCAGGAATTATAGTTAATCTAGCTCAAAACTTATTATGATGAATCATAGATCACAAAGAAAAACTCACAGGGGCAAAATTCTGGTGAAGTTATGTCCAACTGACCTTGACCCCAGACCTGATGGCTCTGTCAAAATGGGAAATTGGAAATCCTTCCTGTTTGTGAGATAGCAGGGTCATCCAAGAAAGACCCACCCCATCTACCTCAGAGGTTTTACAGGAAAGCCTGCCTTAATCAAATCTTACCATGAAAAAGCCCAGAAGCAATTCTCCCTCTGGACTGTGCTTTTCCATATCTTGTTAGAGAGTATTATGCCCTGGGATTTAAAGAACACCATTACAGTGAGCCCAGTACTGAACAGGGTATGGAGGAATTATAGGATATCTTCAGAATGTCAATAACACAGGAAAATCTAGAGGCAGAGACTCTCCAAACTGACAACAATATGAAAGGTCAGTAGTCCCTGTAGGTGAAGTGGTTTCAAGGCATCTCATTCTCTAGATTTCTACTAGATATGAGTACAGTCTTCTGTGCTAAGGTGTTTTCTTGGGGAAAAAAAGAGGATATTAAGACTCCCTCATTTGGAATTTTCCACATCTAATAATGCAGTTTAAATAGCTATTGCCTTTCTGAGTGGTTACTCCCATCTAAATTAATGTCACAAGTTGTGCTAATTATTTTATACATAGCCAAGTTGCACTTAATTGCATCACTTTTAATTAATACTTGATAATTTTTTTATGCTTAACCCATTATTGCAACCTACATTACTCTGGAGAATACTTTCCTTTTTTATTGGGGGAATTAATGGTTGCAGTCAACAGTATTAAATACAGATGTTGGTACATGTGTAATATTTCTTAGTTTTCTGCAAAATGCTCTAACCCTCCAACTAGGTCCTCCTCCATCATTATGCAACAGGACCTGAACACACACACCCCTACTCTGAATCCTTTACTTTGGTACAATACACAAAACCCAGTCCAAGTTATGCTTTGGATTTCCTCTTCTGTTCTTATTTCTCAACTTCTGTCTGTAAGATCATTCCATGAGAATATTTTTCTAGTCCTCCAAAACAGTTGTTAGCTTTCCTTGCTGCTTGCCATCCATACTATTGAACACCAATTTTTTTCTGTCTGTTTACAAGTCATTTATATTTTGTCTTCACTTCTTCAGGGGATATCAAGCTCTAGGTATTAATTTCCAGCTAAAAGTATTAAGACCTCTTATCCATCCTTATTTTTCCTTCCAGATTCTACATTGACTTTTCCCTCTTGGTATATTGAGGCTTAAAGAAAAAGTGCTTTTTTTTTTCCTAAACCTTCCATGATTACAGACATGGTATATTTTATTGGCCTCTGTTTTGGCTATCCATTGTTGTGTAACAAACCATTCAGGGGTCTAAAATACCAGTTTTATTTTAGTAACTATTTCATAGATCAGGTATTTGAAAGAGCTTGAATGGTGGTTTGTCTCTGATTCATGTGGAACCTGTTGAAGAGTTGGAGGGGGCAGAGGTGGGCACTCCATTTTTAATACAGCTTCTTCATCTAATATTCGGCCTCTCCAGGTCTGGCATCTTAGCTGACCTTTCTCTTTCAACATGACATTTCATCTTCCTGAGGGTCTCCTCATGACTTGAGTTTTTCATAACTCAAGCACAGTAGTGATGTATTAGTTGTTTTTCGAGAGCTAAACAGTGGAAACTTCCAGATCAATAGAGATATTACAACTACTGTCACAGCATCACTTTTTATTACATTTTATTAGACAAAGCAGTCACAGGTCCCACACAAACTCAGAGAAGTGGAAAACAAAATCTACCTCTTGAGGTGAGAGTGGCAATGTAGATATAACAGCATATTGAATGTGAGATATTGCAACTATATTTAGAAAGATACTTTTGGAAGTTTCCATATCTTCTATAGAGTTCCAGACTATATATATTATAATATGTATGGAAAACTGGACAATGGGGGTTAGCTCAAAATAATCAGATATGACAAGTTGAAAGATAGGTAGTAACTGTCAAGAAGAAAGACTCAAGGAACTGGGGGATTTAGTGAAGATGGCATCATATACTGGATAAAGGAAGAATTTGAATGTATAAAGTCTGCATTCACATCCTTACACATTTTATAACCATGAAAAATTAACAATAGGGGCTGGGTGGTAGTATACCCTGTTGAGCGTACATACTATTATGAACAAGAACCCAGGTTCAGGTCCCTACTCCCCACCTGTAGGGGGTATACTCCAGTGATAACCCTGGTGGTAATTTTTTTTAAAAAGCAAAGAAAAATAACTATATGTTAATACATGAAAGATAATCACTGAATGGTTTGACATATAGGTAAGTTATGCATAACTAAAGCAAAGGGAATGGTCAAAAATAAATTCTTAGACTTGATAAAAATTATGATAGTTACAAGAAGGAAAGTAGAAAGGGAATGAGAGTACTGGATGGAGTAAATTTTATAAGTGAGATAATACTAGGACTTTGATGGTGAGTATGGTGAGACTTCTTTTTTTTTAATTTTTTATTTAAGAAAGGATTAATGAACAAAACCATAAGGTAGGAGGGGTACAACTCCACACAATTCCCACAACCCAATCTCCATAACCCACCCCCTCCCATGATAGCTTTCCCATTCTCTAGCCCTCTGGGAGCATGGACCCAAGGTCATTGAGGGTTGCAGAAGGTAACAGGTCTGGCTTCTGTAATTGCTTCCCCGCTGAACATGGGCGTTGACTGGTCGGTCCATACTCCCAGTCTGCCTCTCTCTTTCCCTAGTAAGGTGTGTCTCTGGGGAAGCTGAGCTCCAGGACACATTGGTGGGGTCTTCAATCCAGGGAAGCCTGGCCAGCGTCCTGGTGGCATCTGGAACCTGGTGATTGAAAAGACAGTTAACATACGAAGCCAAACAAATTGTTGAGCAGTCATGGATCCCAAGCTTGGAACAGTGGAGAGGAAGTGTTAGGGAGGTACTCACTGCAAACTCTAGTGTACTACTGCTTTCAGGTATATATTTTGCAGTAGTTTATGGATACGTGTGCACATAAGCTCTCTCTCACAGAAACTGGTGTATATCTAGGTTATGGGACTTTGTTAGAAAGTGAATCACCTGAGATGAAATTAGAGTGTACTATAAAAGGAAAGGTCTCACCCGAGTAATGAAGGTGAAGGGTTGTCATTCCACATGTGAAGTCTCTGGACACAGTCTGAGGTGAAGCATGTTGAGGTGGCAATCGTTGCGTTGGTTAGGTTGTGATCGGTGGATGCAATATTATTTGGTATGGATTGGGAGACGCATACGGGAAAGTGGGCCCTATCCAAGGGTTCCAGGACTGGGGGAAGTAGGGGCTCTATAGTGGAGATGTGAGGTTCCTGCTGTCTTAGGGTTCAAAAAGACAATCGATAGTTAATGTTATCATCACATTATTTGGTAATTGGGTTAACTTTGAGAAGTCCTTTTGTTAGGGTTTGCTGTACAGTATCCAGTATCTTGTATATAGCTGTGCTATTGGATGCTTCTAATCTACTTAGTCTAGGCTTTTGAGAGAGTCTGCATATCAAATACACAGCCTATATATTAAAAAGATTCAGTTTGTGTTTTGAGAAACTTTGAGACATACAATTGATTTTCCCCCTCTCATATTAATTAAATACTGATTTATATGTCTACATTTTGCTAGGAGTGTACATAAACACCATTCCCACCACCAAAAGACTGTGACCCATCCCTCCCACCCACTCCCACCCCCCACTGGCCCAGGAAGCTGCATGTTTACCCCTCATATGGTGAGACTTCTACCCATTTAAATAAGTTATAAAGCTATAGTGCACCTGCTTTGCATGTACATGACCTAGGTTTTAGCCTAGCTCCTGCTACAATGAAAGAAGTTTTGGTGATATGACCATGTAATTTATATATGTGTGTGTGTGTGTGTGTGTGTGTGTGTGTGTGTGTGTGTGTGTGTGTGTAGTAGTGAAACTAATGGTTTTAGTAGGTGTAGGATGTAGACTAGAGAAGCCCTGATGACCAACAAAACTATACTTCTGCAGTATTTTCAGCTGTTGATAAAAAAATTGAACACTTTTCATATGTTAGGCATGGTATTAAGAGACCTAAGAGGATAAAAGTGAAAAAGTTTTAATCATTTGAGAAATTCCAAGTATAGTAATAAAGACAGACACGAATATTTGCAGTAGAATGTAGTGAATGATATAATAGAGGTACCATGTACTCTGATGACTCAAAAAGGTAATATTACCCAGGGTGACTCAGAAAATGCTTCAAAGCATAATGGATTCTTGAGCTAGGTTAGAAAAGATAAATAAGAGTTGTCATTCAGAAAGGTGAAAAGAATATTTTAGGTGGGGGTAAACAGCCTAAGCAAAGACATAAAAGTATTAAAAACAGCTTATTCAAAGAGCCACATTTAGTCATCATGCACTGTTTGCTTGAAGTATCTATAAAAAACTTGTTCTAATGAAGTACGATCACAGAAAGCTTCATATCTTATGTGTGAATAAATTTGAACTATCTATAACTTGTTGACCATATAGGACCTAAAGAGTGACACTAACAATTTTATATAATAGAAAATCATTCTGCAATAGACAAAAGGGAGACAAGATTGGGACCTTATAAAGGTAGGGAGAATGTTGCAGTAACAGATGAGAAAGACCCAGAACTTGAGCCAATGCAATGACAATTTTGACGGAGAAAACCAGAATAATCTGAGTGCTATTAAGGATGTGAAACTGATAGAATGAAATCAGGTAGATGTTGTGAGTTAGAGAATGGGGAGGGTGGGGAGAGAGAGAGTCTTCAATGAGACCCATGTTTCTATTTTTGGTTAACCAATTGTTTGGTATTTCTATTTACTAAAATAAAACCAAAAGGTGGATATAGTAGTTTCTGTGTGAGCTGGAATAACATTGGGCCAAGCTAGGGAAGATGTTAAAGAGGCAATCAGAAACACTGCAACACTGAATGATCTAGAATAAACTTATAGTTTGACAGTGAGCAGAGTGAGAAGTAGAATGAGGAAAGCTTCCTAGAGATGCATCAGTGTGTAAAAGGTAAATAAAAGAAGGGAAACCCACAGATAAAAAAGATTACTGGATTTGAAGCTATAGAATTAGAAACTATCAAAAATTAATGAAGACAGGAAAATAATTAACTTAATAGGCATTTTTGTCAGTGTCATGAGTACATAATTAAAGTTCCCAAAGGAGGAGGGAAGACAGAAAACAATTTGGAGGAAAGAATGACTGAATACTTTCCAAATTAGGTAAGAGTTACGAAACCTCCAGCCCAAGAATCTCAACAAATGCCAAGCATAAAATGTATGAAATATAACTGCCAAAGGCATATCATAACCTAGTGGATTAAAATCAGTGATAAGGGTCAAATCTGAAGAGCAGAGGAGATAGCTCAGAGCATAGGACTTGAATGCTTTTCTCCAAAGAAATCCAAATTTAATCCACAACATTGTCATGTTACAATAGAACAGAGTAGTTCCCTGGCCTCTCTCATTTCCTGTCTCTCATAAACATAAAGAAATAAATCACAAACGTATATAAATGAGTCAGGGGGAGGGGACCTGAGGGTTGGGACATATAGCACATATGGAGAAATGAATATACAGATGACCACAGACTTCTCATTGGAAACAATGAACTCAGAAGGCATGATATATAGTATCTTTAAGATCTCCTAGAAAAAATATTATTCATGCTATCAATAACAAAAAAATGCTAGAATGGCCATATCAATACCTCAAAAATATATTTCAGAATAAAGAGAGTCATGTCATGCTATTAAAAAGGCAATTCATGAATTTTATATATAGTGCAGCTAATAATGATAGGTAGGGGATTCCACTCTGTGCAATGTAACAGGAACTTCGCTGTTAGATGTGGTAAGTTGAGAGAGAGCGAGAGAGAGAGAGAGAGAGAGAGAGAGAGAGAGAGAACTAAAATCTTATGCTATTAGAAAGTGGTGGCGTAGCTGGTTAAGTGCACACATTACAGTGTACAAGGACCCAGGTTCAAGCCCCTGGTCCCCATCCACAGGGGAAAAGCTTCATAAAAGGTGAAGCAGGACTGCAGGTGTTTCTGCAGACTCTTTCTCTCCCCCCTCAATTTCACTCTGTCACTATCCAATAATAAACAAATAAAATAGTTTTAAAGGAAAGAATACATAGTCTGAACATCCATTGATGTGAGGAAAGAATTAGAAAAAATCTATAATTATAGTTGGAGGCTTCTAAACCATTCTATCAATTACTTATATTTTAAAAAGGAAACAGAGATCTGACAAAATTAGCTTACTTGGATACTGAACTGCTTTGCCATGTGAGTGACCCAGGTTTGATCCTGGTCCTCACTGCTTTGAAGGATGCTTTGGCGCTGTGGTCTTTTTATTTTTCCATCTGCCTTTCTGTTTCTGCCTACCAAAAAGAAGAAGAAGAAAGAGGAGGAGGAGGAGGAGGAGAAGGAGGAGGAGGAGGAGGAGTTAGAGGAGGAGAGGAAGAAGAAGAAGAAGAAGAAGAAGAAGAAGAAGAAGAAGAAGAAGAAGAAGAAGAAGAAGAAGAAGAAGAAGAAGAAGAAGAAGAAGAAGAAGAAGAAGGAAGAAGGAGAAGGAAGAAGAAGAAGAAGAAGAAGAAGAAGAAGAAGAAGAAGAAGAAGAAGAAGAAGAAGAAGAAGAAGAAGAAGAAGAAGAAGAAGAAGAAGAAGAAGAAGAAGAAGAAGAAGAAGAAGAAGAAGAAGAAGAAGAAGAAGAATAAGAAGAAGAAGAAGAAGAAGAAGATGATGATGATGAAGATGAAGATGAAAAAGGAGAAGAAGAGAAGGGAAGGGAAGGGAAGGGAAGGGAAGGGAAGGGAAGGGAAGGGAAGGGAAGGGAAGGGAAGGGAAGGGAAGGGAAGGGAAGTCAAAGTCAGTGAGGTTAGAAAATCCAATAAAATTTACCTGGGAGACATTTATATGGCATTCCACCCAAAATTGTCAGAATAAATATTCTTTCAAAGTACATGGACATTTATTACGATAGGGTATATTCTGGCACATAAAACAGGCCAAAGTGCATTTTAAAGAATAAAATTATATAAATGTTTAATCAAAATAGAGATAAAACAGAAATTAATAACAAAGAAAATTATATGAAGAATCTCTAGATATTTAAGAACTAAACAATACACTATTAATTTAACTTAACTAATTAATTGCTACCAGTTCTAATTAAGGGTCAGTGTCTATATGACTCCACCACTCCTGAGGGTCATTTTTTACCTTTCTTTGAAAGAGGATGAGAGAAAGACAAAGGTAGATGGTAGATAGATAGATAGATAGATAGATGATAGATAGATAGATAGATAGATAGATAGATAGATAGATAGATAGATAGATAGACATACCTATAGCACTACTCTACCACTTGCGAACTTGTGAATCATCTCTCCTGCAGGTGGGAACTTGGGGGCTTGAACCCAGGTCCCTGTGCATGGTAATATGTGCACTCTACTGAGTATTCCACCAGCCAGCCCCAACAATACAATTTTAGAATAATCTTTTTTTTTCTGGTGCTAGGAATTGAACTCAGAGTCTCATACATACAAAACATTCATTCTACCACTGAGATATATCCCCAGTCCTTAACAACACACCTTAATGATTTTTGAACTTTATTTACTTAATTTTTATTTGATAGATGAGAAAAAATGAAATGCAAAGGGGATAGAGAAGAGAGAAAAACAGAAAGACACCTATAGCATTGCTTCACCTTTCATGAAGACCCCCACTTGCAGGTGGAAATACACTTATAAATAAATCATTAAATAAAAAATATAACAAGAAAAATTTAAAACATTTTGAACTAAAAAAATTATACTGTAAGTTAGTATAAGTTGTGTATTTCCACTAAAATAGCATAGAGGGGGGTTTATTTTATCTAGGGAGTGTCAGGAATCAAAACCATGACATTATATCTGTGAAAGTTTATCTTAGAAGAGATTTCTTGTTTTGTTTTAATTATATATTTTATTTTATTATTGGATAGAGACAGATAAATTGAGAAGGAAAAGGGAGGTAGAGATAGAGACAGAGAGACACCTGCAGCCCTGCTTCACCTCTTATTAAGCTTTCCCCCTGCAGATGGGGACCAGGATCTTGAACCTGAGTCCTTGTGCACTGTCATTTGGGCACTTAACTAGGTGTGCCACTGCCTGGCCCCCTTAGAGGGTAATTCAAACCATGAAAGGCTAGAATAGGACTGGAAAAGTCTTATATCGGTGATTAATCCGCCCCCAAAATGATAAAACAGCTTTACCCTGGCTTCAAGGCCCCAGTCCCCACCTGCAATGGGGGAAACTTTACAAGTGGTAGAGAAGTGCTGCATATGTCTCTCATTCACTCTCCCTCTCTACTTCACCCTTTTCTCTAGATTTATCTGCTTTATCCAATAAATGAATTAAATAAAAAAGCTATAGAATAAATTCAAATTAAACCCCAAATAATAAAAATGAAATAGTAAAAATAACAGCAGAAGTCAATGAAATATAAAACAGAAAATATTGGAAAAAAGTCACTGTGACTACAGCTAATTCTTCGAGGAGATTGATAAAATTGATAAATCAGAAAAGAAGGAAAAAAGAAGAGTTTGTCTGTACTGACAATGAGATAATAATATTACTACAGATTCTATAGGTAATAAGGGCTTAAATACTGTAAATAATGTTTTTTTATTTAAAAAAGGAGACAGTAACAAAACCATAGAATAAGAGGGGTACAACTCCACACAATTCCCACCACCAGATCTCTATATCCCATCCCCTCCCCTGATAGCTTTCCTATTGTTTATCCCTCTGGAAGTATGGACCCAAGGTCATTGTGGGATGCAGAAGGTAGAAGGTCTGGCTTCTGTAATTGCTTCCCTGCTGAACATGGGAGTTGACAGGTTGATCCATACTCCCAGTCTGCCTCTCTCTTTCCCTAGTGGGGTGGGGTTGTGGGGAATCAGAGCTCCAGGACACATTGGTGGGGTCGTTTGTCCAGGGAAGTCTGGTTGGCATCATGCTAGCATCTGGAACCTGGTGGCTAAAAAGAGAGTTAACATATAAAGTTAAGCATGTTGTTGACTAATCATGAACCTAAATGTTGGAGTAGTGCAGATGAAGAGTTGTGGGGGAGAGGTTCTCCATTCTGTAGATAGCTAGTAGGCATATTTTAGTTATATTCAAAAGGGCCTGTGGCTATACTAGTTTTTTGTTTGTTTGTTTGTTTTTTACCCTGAGCCTGAAATCTGATATGCAGGTGAATCCTAGTTATTGTCTGGGAAGATAATGTCATAGCTGGGAAAAGGACCAGAAAGCTGGATCAAGGAAGAGAGTAGCTCCCGAATATGGGAAAGGTATATAAATATTGTTGACTGTAACCCCCATCAATTTGATCTGATCTGGGACCCATATTCAGCTTAGGAGCCCATGTGACCTCTGCATCCCTGTAGATCCGACCTCACACTCTGTGGTCATTAGTAGGAACATTCCAAACTGCCTGACTCCTTTTTAATAACTTCTTACAAAGAAAATTCTAGGTCTAGATGACTATTTTTTTATTGGAGGAATTTATGACTTACACTCAACAAGTAAATAGAGTTGTTGGTGTATGTGTAAAATTTCTCAATTTTCTGCAAAACACTCTAATGCACCACCTAGGCCCTCCTCCAGCATCATGCACCATGGCCTGAGCCACCCCCAGAATCATTTACTTTGGTGCAATACACAAAACCCAGTCCAAGTTCTACTTTGTGTTTCCCTTTCTGATCTTAGTTTTCAACTTCGGTCCATGAGTGAGATTATCCCATATTTATGCCTTTCTTTCTGTCTTGTCTCACTTAACATGATTCATTAATGCTCCATTCAAGATGAAGTGAAGAAAGTGAATTCACCATTCTTATTAGATGAGTAGTATTCCATTGCATATATAGACCACAACTTTCTCACTCATCTCTTGTTGGACACCTGGTTTGCTTCCAGGTTTTGGCTATTACAAATTGTGCTGCCATAAATATAAACATATATAGATATTTTTGGATGAATTTTTTTGTTCCTTATGATACCTCCCCAGGAGAGAAATTTTAGGGTGATAGGTTAGGTTAATTTCTAGCCTTCTGAGAATTCTCCAGACTACTTTCCACAGGGGTTGGACAAATTTCAATTCCCACCAGCAGTGCAAGAGGGTTCCTTTGCCCTCACAATCTTTCCAGCCTTTATCATTGCTATCCTTTTGATGTAAGACATTCTCATAGAGGTAAAGTGGTATCTCACTTTTGTCTTTATTTGAATTTCTCTAATAAGACAATCAATGTCTTGGAGCATTTTTAATGTGTCTATTAACCTTTTGTATCTCTTCTTTGGTGAATAATCTGTTCATATCCTTTCCTTTCATTCATATCCTTTCATTCATTTTTGAATGATTTTTTTTTTTTTGCTGAGTTTGGTGAGCCCTATAAACTTTGGTTATTAGCCTCTAATCTGATGTATGGCATATAAAGATTTCCTATTCTGTAAGCAGTCTCTTTGTTTGGGTAGTAGTTTCCTTTGTTATGCAGAAGCTTTTTAATTTGATGTAGTCCCATTGGTTTATTTTTGTTTTAGTCTTCCTTTCAATTGGAATTGAATCATTGAAAATACCTATAAAATTTAGGTGTGAAAGAGTTCTGTCAATATGTTTCTCTAGGTATTTGATAGTTTCTGGTTTAACATTAAAGTCCTTGATCCATTTGTAGTTTACCTTTGTGTGGCAAAATATGGTGGTTCACTTTCACTGTTCTGTATGTTTCAACCCCATTTTTCCAAAAATGTTTGTTGAAAAGACTCTCTGTTTTCTGGTTAAGAGTTTGGGCACTTTTGCCAAAAATTAGATGCCCATAGGTTTGGGGACTTATTTATAGACTCTCAATTCTATTCCACTGGTCAGCAGGTCTATTTTTGTTCCAGGACCAGGCAGTTTTGATTACAAAGATCCTGCAATATAGTTTGAGATCTGGGAGTATGATGCCTCCAGTTCTGTTCTTTTTTATCTCAAGATTGTTTTGGCAATTCTAGGTATTTGCTGATTCCAAATAAACTTTTTGGAGCCTTTGTTCTATTCTCTTTTAAAAGATAGGTGGGATCTTGATGGGGATTGCATTAAATCTTTATATGGCTCTGGGTAGGATATTCATTTTGGTGATGTTAATCCTTCCAGTCTATAAACTTGGAATATCTTTCCACGTCTTTGTATTTTTACCAGTTCCTTGAATAGTGACTCATAATTTTAGTTACAATGTCTTTCATTTATCTTGTTAGGTTTATTCCTGAGTATTTTATTGTTTTTGCTGCTATAGTGATTGGGAATGATCTCTAGATTTCTTTTTCTTCTGACATAACTTTTGCATATAGGAATGCCACTGACTTTTCTATGTTAATTTTGTATCCTGACACCTTACTTTATTGTCTGATAATCTCCAGGAGTTTACTGCTTGATTCTTTGAGTTTTTCTATCTATATTATCATATCCCCTGCAAGTATTAACAGTTTGACTTCTCTTTCAATCTGTGTCCCCTTAACTTCTGGTTCTTGCCTAATTGATGTGGCAAGAACTTCCAACACTGTGCTGTATAGTAAGTGATAGTGGGCGGCCCTATCTAGTATCTGATGTAAGTGGGAATGCTTTCAGTTTTTCATCACTGAGTATGATGTTCACTGTAGGTTTCCTGTATATGGATTCCACTAGGTTAAGGATTTTTCCATCTATTCCCATTTTTATAGTGTTTTGATGATGAAGGAATGTTGGATTTTGTCTTCATTTGTTGAGGTAATTGAGTGGTTTTTGCTTTTTTTCTTTTCTTGATGTGGTGGATCATATTTATTGATTTATTTATGTTGAACTATCCCCGTATCCCTGGGATAAATCCCACTTGGTCTTGATATATAACCTTTTTAAATATACTACTGTATGCAGTTGGTTAGAATTTTTGTTCAATATTTTAACAGCTATGTTCATTAGATATATTAAAATATCTTAAATCCATAATATCAAAAATGTCTAAGGCCTGAATTTGCCTTCTAAATGGCACAGAGAAGGAAGATGGATCAGAAACACAACCCAACCATATATTGTCTACAGGAATCACACCTTATTCAACAGGACAAACACAGACTCAAAGTGAAAGGATGGGAAACTATTATAAAATCTAATGGACCACAAAAAGGGCAAGATCAGCTATTCTCATATTTGACACAATAAACTTTAAAATAAATAAATAAAAGATAGGAATGGACATTTCGTAATGTTCAGAAGATCAGTCAACCACGGGGACTTTACAGTTATTAATATTTATGCACCAATTGAGTGACTCTACAAAAAAACATCAATAACAACACTGAAATATTAGGAGACTTCAATATCCCACTCTCTCAAATTGACAGATCATCTAAGCAGAGAGTAAATATAGAAACAAGAGAATTAAACAAAGAAATAGATAGACTATATTTACTGGATATTTCTCCACCAAAAGAAGCTGGAATATACATTCTTTACCAGTTCACATGGGACATTCTCAAAGATAGACCATATGTTATGACATAAAGACAGGCTCAGCAAATTCAAGAACAATGATGTTATCACAAGCATCTTCTCAGACCACAGTGTAATTAAACTAATACTGAACAACAAATAGGAAATTAGCAAAAGTCCCAAAATCCGTAAATTCAACAATGAACTACTTAACAACTACTGGGTCAAAGAGGAAATTAAGGAAGAAATTAAAATGTTCCTCAAATCAAATGAAAATGAAGATACAAGGTATCAAATTATTTAAGGCATAGTTAAGGGAGTGAAAGAAAGTTAAGAGGGAAATTTATAGTCATACAGGTACACATTAGGAAACCAGAAAAAGCTAAAAAAAAAAAAAAAACCTGACTAAACACCTTAAGGACTTATAAGAGAACCATACAAAAGATCAATAAAGCTAAATGCTAGTTCTTTGTAAAGGTAAACAAAATTGGCAAACCCTTGGGCAGACTCACTAAAAGGGGAGAAGATACATATAAATAGGATTGTAAATGAAAGAGCAGATATCACAACAGACAACACAGAAATTGAAAGCATCATGAAAGGCTTCTATTGTACAACTATATGCCACCAAGCTACTGAACCTGAAAGAAATGAAAGAGTTCCTAGAAACATATAACCTTCTAAAATTGAACCAAGAGGAACTAGAAAACAGGAACAGGCCAATCACAGCCAAAGAAATTGAAACAATTATCAAGAATCTTCATAGCAATAAAAGTTTAGGACCAGCTGGGGAGACAGCATAAAGGTTCTGGCAAACACTTTTATGCCTGAGGCTCCAAGGTTCCAAGTTCATTTCTGAGCACCACCAAAAACCAGAGCTGAGTAGTGCTTTGGTCTATCTCTGTATCTATATTTCATAAATAAATATTAAAATATATCTTTTAAAAAGTTCAGGACAAGACAGTTTTACAAATGATTTCTACAAAACCTTCAAGAAAGAGTGAATACCTATACTTTTTAAGCTCTTCCAAAAGTTGAATTGAATACACTGGAGTACTCCCTTCCACATCCTATGAAGCAAGCACTTTTGGTATCACCCTGATAGCAAAAATAGACAAAGATCTAAATGATTTTTATGGAAGATTCTCCCACAAACAGAAATAAGAAATAATACCTGCTCTGCATATGCATTTCCATATAAATAAAGATGCAGACCACTTTGCAACTTTATCTATGTGCCAGCGTTGATCTGATACCAAACCAAAGTCATTTAAACAAAACAATAGCTCAGTATCTCTCACAAACATATACACAAAAATTTCAAGCCTAATAACATATTCAAAACATTTTACAGCATGGCCAAGTAGAATTTTCCCAAGGCCACACAGTTGGATTAACCCTTGAATAACAATGTGGCTCATCATATCAACAAAAGAAAAAAGAAAAACTAAATGATTACCTCAGTATATGCAAAAATTCATCAGATTTAACTCAACATCTATTCCCAATGTTTAAAAAACTCTATACAAACCAACCATAGAGGAGAGCATTATCACACTGATAACAAGGCATCTATAAAAATATCTGGGCTGGGAAGACAGCATATAAGCTTCAATCCCCAGCGCCACCATAAACCAGAATTAGGAGTGCCTTGGTCTCAGTCTCTTTCTCTCTCATTCTCTCTCTCTCCCTCCTTTCCCTCTTCTCCTTCTCCCTCTTCCTCTCTTTCTATGCTTCTCTGTCTGTAATATTAAAAAAAAAAAAAAAGAGGGAGTCCGGTGGTAGCGCAGCAGGGTTAAGCGCAAATGGGGTTAAGCGCATATGGCACAAAGCAAAGCACAAGGATCAGCTTAAGGATCCTGGTTCCAGCCCAAGGCTCCCCACCTGCAGGGGTGTCGCCTCACAGGTGTGAAGCAGGTGTAAGTGTCTGTCTTTCTCTCCCCCTCTCTGTCTTCCCCTCCTCTCTCCACTTCTCTCTGTCCTATCCAACAACAATGACATCAATAATAACTACAACAATAAAACAACAAGGGCAACAAAAGGGAAAACAAACAAATAAATAAAAAAAATAAATATTTAAAAAAACAAAAAAGAATTAAGCTTAACTAGGTTGCAGGATAGAAGAATATAACTGCATCCTGGCAAGAAACAAAAGGAAACTGAATCTTTTAAAATGTTGTTTCTAATAGAATCCATATATATATATATATACATATATATATATACATATATATATATATGGAAAAAATGTTTACAGATGATGTAGAAGACAACACTGTCAAAAGAAAAATTCAAAAGACCCAAATAGATGAAAAGATAAATGATATTTATGGATTAGAAGGCTAATTTGGTGAGATATTAGTTCTCTACAATTGATCTGTTGACTCATAGTAACAATAAAAATTCTCATGGTCAACTTTGTAGATACTCACAATCTAATTTACAATGTATGTGGAATCTCAAAGACCTACATGTGCCCCAAACAAATTTGATTAAGCACCAAAGAATGAACTACCTGGTTTTAAGATTCACTATATAGGTTATAATAATGAAGACAGCATAATATTGGTCTAAAGACAGGCAAGAATTATCAGTGAAACAGAATAACATCTATACATAGGTCAACCCATTAGGTCTGCTGATTTTTGACAGTGGGGAAGGAAATCTTTTCTAACAAATGATGCTGGAAAATAGGATGACTATATGAAAAATAAGACCTCAGATATGAACAGAATATTCATCATAGAAGAGATAAAAAGGTCAACACACATGAAAAAATGCCCCAAGTCATTGATTATCAGAGAAATGCAAATAAAGACAACAATGAGATACCACTTCACTCCTCTGAGAATGTCATACATCAGAAATGGTGGCCGCAACAAATGCTGGAGAGGTTGTGGGGACAAAGGAACCCTCCTGCACTGCTGGTGGGAATGTAAATTTATCCAGCCCCTGTGGAGAGCAGTCTATAGATCTCTCAGAAGGCTGGAAGTGGACCTGTCCTATGACCCTGCAATTGTCCTCCTGGGGATATGTCCTAAGGAACCAAACATGTTATCCAAAAAGATTTGTGTGTACCCATGTTCGTAGCAGCACAATTTGTAATAGCCAAAACCTGGAAGTAACCCAGGTGTCTAACAACAAATGAGTGGTGGAGTAAGTTGTGGTATATATACACAATGGGATACTACTCAGTTATTAAAAATGGTGATTTCACCTTCTTCAACCCATCTTGGATGGAGCTTGAAAGAATCATGTTAAGTGAGACAAGTAAGAAACAGAAGGATGAATATGGGATGATCTCACTCAGAGGCAGAAGCTGAAAAACAAGATCAGAAGAAAAAACACTAGGCAGGGAGCCAGGCGGTAGCGCAGCGGGTTAAACGCAGATGGCACGCTAAGCGCAAGGACCAGCATGAGGATCTCTGTTTGAGCCCCCGGCTCCCCATCTGCAGGGGAGTCGCTTCACAGGCGGTGAAGCAGGTCTGCAGGTGTCTGTCTTTCTCTCCTCCTCTCTGTCTTCCCCTCCTCTCTCCATTTCTCTCTGTCCTATCCAACAACGAAGACATCAACTACAGCAACAATAATTAAAAAAAAAAAAAGACAACAAGGGCAACAAAAGGGAAGATAAATAAATAAAATTACAAAAAAAAAGAAAAGAAAAAACACTAAGCAGAACTTGGACTGGAGCTGGTGTATTACACCAAAGTAAAAGACACTGGGGTGGGTCGGGAAGAGGATTCAGGTCCTGGAACATGATTGCAGAGGACCCAGTAGGGGTTGTATTGTTATGTGGAAAACTGGGAAATGTTATGCATGTACAAACTATTGTAATTACTGCCGAGTGTAAAACATTAACCGCCCCAATCAAAAAAACATAAAAAGAAAAGAAAAAAATAAAAAGACTCTGGGGTAGAGGTAGAGGCATCAGGTCCTAGAACATGATGGCAGAGGAGGATCTAGTGGGGGTTGTATTGTTGTATGTAAAACTGGGAAATCTTACGAATGAACAAACTATTGTACTTTGCTGTCAGCTGTAAACCATTAATCCCCCAATAAAGAAATTTCACATTATATACACAAATTAACTCAAAATGGCTTAAAAGTAAGAACTAAAACTATAAACTTTCCAGTAGAATGTATAGAAGATATGCTAATTAACTTACATTGGGCAAAGGTTTTCTAAATAGAAGATAGTAGGTTCAAAGTATAAGTGCAAACTTAACAACTGAATTTGGTCAAATGAAAAACTATTGCTTCCTAAAAATCACTGTTACGAAAATGAAAAAGCAAACCACAGACTAGGAAAAAATTCTTGCAAATCACATGTTCAGTAAAGTACTCTATATAACTCAATAAGAAAACATAAAATACACTTTATTATTTTTTTTTTTATAAAAATGGCTTAGAAAAAAAGGGTAACCAATGCACGAATGGCAAATAATGACACTGAATTGCACAGTTTAAGAATGATTAACTCTGTAGTTAGAAGGGTAGCTAGCACCAGTGGTACACCACAGACTTTCATGCTTGAAGGTCCCAGGTTCAACCCTTAGCATCACCATAAGCCAGATCTGAGCAGTGCTTCAGTAAAGGAGAGGAGGAGGTGAAGGAAGAGGAGGAGGACTCAAAAAATACACTTTAAATGTACAAAAGATGAAACTAGGGCAGGAAAGACAGCATAATGGTTATGCAAACAGACTGTCATGCCTGAGGCTCTGAGGCCCCAGATTCAATCCCCTGTACCACCATAAGACAGAGCTGAGCAGTGCTCTGGTAAAAAAAAAAAAAAAAAAAATAGGGGGTCGGGTGTTATTGCAACGGGTTTGGCGCACATGGCACGAAGTGCAAGGACTTGCGTGAGGATCCGTTTGAGCCCCCGGCTCCCCACCTGCAGGGGTTCGCTTCACAAGCAGTGAAGCAGGTCTTCAGGTTTCTATCTTTCCTCCTCTCTGTCTTCCCCTCCTCTCTCCACTTCTTTCTGTCCTATCCAATAACAACGACATCAATAACAACAACAGTAATAAGCACAACAACGTTAAACAGTGGTCTGGGAGGTTGCGCAGTGGATAAGGCTTTGGACTCTGAAGCATGAGGTCCCAAGTTCAATCCTCGGCAGCACATGTACCAGAGTGATATCTGGTTCTTTCTCTCTCTCCTATCATTTCTCATGAATAAACAAATAAATAACTTTTAAAAATGTTTCTTCCTTTAAAAATCAACGTTAAACAACAAGGGCAACACAAGGGAAAAATAATAAATAAATATCAAAAGATGAGGATACATTGCAAAAGAAGAAATTTAAAAATAGACAATTAGTACATGAAAAGGTAGTCAATATCTTAGAAAATACAAAACGAAATCCATAATTAAATACCATTACACTCCCATTAGAATGCAGGTGAGGATTTAGAACAGCTGTGACTTCCATATTCTTGTGGTGGGAATATAAAATGCTATATCCATTTTGAAAAGTAGTCTGAAAGTTTCTTAAAAAGATGAATATGAAAAGTTACTGTATTGTAACCCATTAACTCTCCAATGAAATGTTTTGTTTTTTTAATGGAGGCCTTCTATTTATTTATTTATTTATTTATTATTTATAAAAAAGGAAACATTGACAAAACTATAGGATAAGAGGGGTACAACTCCACACAATTCCCACCACCAGAACTCCGAATCCGATCCCCTCCCTTGATAGCTTTCCTATTCTTTTTTTTTTTAATTTTAAAAAGGAGACATTGACAAAATCGTAGGATAAGAGGGGTACAACTCCACACAATTCCCACCACCAGATCTCTATATCCCATCCCCTCCCCTGATAGCTTTCCCATTCTCTATCCCTCTGAGAGTATGGACCCAAGGTCATTGTGGGTTGCAGAAGGTGGAAGGTCTGGCTTCTGTAATTGCTTCCCCGCTGAACATGGACGTTGACTGGTTGATCTATACTGCCAGCCTGCCTCTCTGTTTCCCTAGTAGGGTGGCTCTCTGGGGAAGCAGAGCTCCAGGACACACTGGTGGGATCGTCTGTCCAGGAAAGTCTGGTCGGCATCCTGCTGGTATCTGGAACCTGGTGGCTGAAAAGAGAGTTAACATACAAAGCCAAACAAATTGTTGAACAATTATGGACCTAAAGGCTGAAATAGTGCAGATGAAGTTTTTTTTTAAGTTGAATATGTGCCCATGTTACAACCAAGCCATTCCTCTTGTAGGTATTTACATAAGAAAAGAGAAATTGACCTGAAAATGTTCTTCACAGCTCTAGACTGTAAAGTTCAGATGCTCTCCAATTGGTGAAGGGGTAAATAAATTGTGGGATATTTCTATACAATATAATCTTTTTGAGCAATATGAAAGAGCAAACAATTGAATATAAAATTCTAGAAGATGCAGATGAATGTACAGTGACAGAGAACAGATCAATGGTTGCTTAGGGACAAGGTAGAGGATTTTGGTTTACAAAAGGTTACTTTGAAACACTTGTTGGTAATGGATATGTTTATAACTTGATTGGGATATTTTCATGGGTCTATGCATGTGTCAAACCTCATTAAAATGTTAATTTTAAATATGTGCAATTCATTGCATGCTTTAATACAAAATAAAATCAAGTCCACAGAGTAATTATGGTCAGTACATCTCCAAAGGAGCTGTATGATTGAAGATTAGATTTCACTGGACAGGGTGGGGAAAATAGCAAGGAGACTCTCATGCCTGAGGCTCCAAGGTACTATGTTCAATCCCCTGCGTGAGCTTAAGCCAGAGTTGAGCAGTGCTCTGATTAAAAAATATATATTTCACTAGACAAAGAAGAGAATAGATGACAAGAGGGGATACATCATAGAACACTGATTTTATAATTTAAAAATAGAGGAGAGTTTAAATAGTGCAATGGTGTCAAAATGTTTTCTAAAGGAGTGCAGTTGAGCATGTGAATAACCAAGCACACTAGTAGGCAAAGAGAGAATAAAGATTCAAGACAGCAGGGACCTGATGGTGGTGCATCCAATTGAGTATACATGCTACAAAGACTAAGGACCTGGGGTCAAGCCCCAGTTTCCCACCTGAAGGGGGGAGGATGCTTCATAAGCAGTGACACAGGTCTACAGGTGTATATCTTTCTCTCCATCTCTATCTCTTCGTCCCCTCTAAATTTCTCCCTGTCCTATCAAAATAAAGTAGAAAGAAAAAATGTAAGATAACTATAATCGTGTCATAAAAGTGCCAGAGAACATGAAAGTTCCTTTGAAAATGAAAGAGAAAAATGAAGTGAGAACTGCAGAAGCTAGAGATATTTGCAGATGAGGGGACAAGAGTTGAAGGTGACCTCAATTCCTTCTGATAAATAGGAGTCTATGTAATTGGGGAGGGTGGATGGAGGATACAATGAAGACAGTTTTTCCTTGAGGGAGGTGATTAACGGACTTGCAAACCAAAGAGGAAAAGAAAGATAGAGAGGGTCTGAGCGGTAGTGCAGCGGGTTAAGCACACATGGCGCAAAGCGGAAGGACAGGCATAAAGATCCTGGTTCCAGCCCCCGGCTCCCTACCTGCAGGGGGGTTGCTTCATAAGCGGTGAAGCAGATTTGCAGGTGTCTTATCTTTCTCTCTCCCTCTCTGTTTTCCCCTCTGTTGTTAAAATTCGGCGGGCTCTGGCTGGCCGGGCTAGCTTCACGGCGGGTAACAGAGACGCGGAGACAACGGCTGGGCAGGGAAGCTGTATTTCTTTATTCAGGAGCAAAGATTCATAAACTAAGACAAACTAATCACCAAACAGAACTCGGCTGTCTCTTTGCGGCGGCACAAGCACTCTCTTTTACTCTGTAACTCGGGAACTCTCCAACTCTGGAACTCTGGAACTCTCGTACTGGGGAACCCTCTGAAACTCTTCCACTGTGGAACTCTCTCTTACTCTGTAACTCTCAAACTCTCGAACTCAGGAACCCTCTGTCGGGGTTCTTTTGGGGCGGGGCCAAGCGGGCCCCCCAATGTAAAGCATACAACACCCCTCCTCTCTTGGTTTCTCTCTGTCCTACCCAACAACAAATGACAGCAATAACAACAACAACAACGATAAACAACAAGGGCAACAAAAGGGAAAAAATTAGCTTCCAGGAGCAGTGGATTCATAGTGCAGGCACCAAGCCCCAGCAATAATCCTGGAGGCAAAAAAGAAAAGAAAAAGAAGAGAGAGAGAAAGAAGCTAGAACTTCTGAAATGATTGCTTTAATTTGAAAACTATTAGACACACCAGTAGTTGGGATACAGTCCCTTCCCCCACAGCAGGTAAAAATTATATATTTGGAGAGACTCTAAATTGAGGTTTAAAGTAGAGCAGTGGTATTTGAAGGGCAAGCAGATGAAGATGTAATCAGTGCTAATAAGTGTACTGATCCTAGCTGTTTAAGGAAGGAAATGGAGAGAAAAGGTAGGGTTTGAGAAATTAGTGGTCCTGGCAAAGTTAAAGAGCTGATGACGTGGAACTCAGCTATTGCTAGGAGACTGTTCAGAAATGGGATATAGGAATTGAGTCTCTTTACGAGTGAAACCATGATCAGTCTCAAATGGTTGGAGCTTGGGGAAATAGTTCAGCTGGTAAAGTATAGGACTAGCATGCTTGAGGTTCCCAGTTCTACCCCAAGCGCTCTCTCCGCTCTCTCTCTCTCTCTCTCCTCTCTCCCTCTCCTCTCTCCCTCTCTCTCTCCTCTCTTTCTTCCTCTCCCTCTTTCTGCCCTCCCCCTCTCTTATATGAAATAAATAATATAAATCAAGTGATTGTAATAGTTGAGGTGGTAAGTGATTAAAGGTCAGAAAAGTGTGAGGCCAGGATAAATGGATGAACCTTCCATGTAGATAACCATCTAAAACTTTTTCTTGCTCAGGAAGTAAAAGGTGGGAAAAAAAAAAAAAAAGGTTTAGAGTGAAAGGGAACCCAAGAAGAAATTGTGATCTGGTCAAAGGTGCCTGGTTCAGTGCTGTGTGTTTTTATATATAATTTAGATATATAATTATATATATTGTTGTGGTCATCAAAGGCAATGGAAGGACCAGGAGTGTTGCAGTTGTCTGAAAGACAGTGCTGAGAAAAGGGAACAGGAGCTCACAAAATGCTGATAACAAAGAAATATAGACATTGGTAGAACAGAGAGCCTACCCCATGTCTCAGAGGAGCACCATACTCATAACTAGTGGGCAATAAATATTGCTACCAAAAACTTTCATCTTAATTTGATTAAGTTGTAGGCACAAAGGTTTATTAAGGTTTTTTAGTGAATCAGTTTCATTTTTCTTTTACGCCAGTTTTTGGAAGAGTTGGTTTGAACATGTAGCTTATTGAATCTCTGAGAGAACAAATTAAGATAATGGATTTTAAATGCTCAAGACAAAACCTGGCACCCAGAAAATGATTAGTAAATGCATATTGTGACTATTAATATTGCTATACTTTTGATTTATTTTACCCACTAAGTAATGTTATCCTATGGAAAAGTTATTTTCTGAAGCCTGGAGTTTTTGTTCTTTAGCGTTGAAAGGCACAGTTCTGTTTCTGTAAGTGACAAATCCTCAGACATCTAGAAATAGCCAAGGCATCTCTCGTCTCTAGGCAAAATATCCAGATTTCTTCCACTTCTCCAAGGACTGCCTTACTAGAAAACAAGTGAAAGGATATATAAGAAGCTTAATCATGGGTCTGACATGTAGTAAATTTTCAGCATATCTCTTCACTGCTACGCTGATTACCATTTATAGACTTGACACCTAAACAGAGGGCACAAGTATGATTATATATTGGTTGATTAGCTTAACAATGTGAGTGCTAGGTTCAATTCTGAGAATCTCCAAACTTGATGAACTATGAATTCTTTGAGAATTGAGAGTTCTAGTGGTATTCAGTCTTTTTAATTCACTTCCAGGCTTATACTGGATACTCAATAATGTTGCTTAAATTGAAATAAACCCTGGATTCACATCATGTCCCTCAGGACAAATGTCTTTTTTATTATTAAAATCTAATGGGCAGTGACTATGTTTTATATTTGAAATCAATTAAATGCTGTAAGCACTGATTACAATTTTGAAACTTTCCTAATAAGCTTCTATCAAGCTCTCATCTATCCCTTTACAAAATAAAACCCAGTAAATTAGGCAAGTCAACTTTGACAGTGACAGTATGTCCTACCCTATTAAGAGCACCAGTCACATCCTACTGTCACATATAAAGATAAACAGCAACATTACAGAGTGGTGGATGAAGGCCATCAAGGATTTCTCTCTTCCAAATTTCCAATCCTATACTGTCTCTAATTCCCAAGTTTCTTTGACCAATACATCATCAGCTTTTAGTCATGTGAAGACATTCATATTTTTCTCCATCTTTCTTCATTTGTCCCAAATCACTTCTTTTTCAACTGCCCCCACCACACACACTTTCTACTTCCATTCCTATCACCCAAGCTAACAGAAACATTCACTATCTTCTTGGGGCTATAAAGTTTTGAACTGAATTTTGAGATGCTTCTCTTTTTTTGCTTCCTTGTCAATGCAAAGTCTTCCACCATTGCAATATTCTTGGGAGAAATGTGCCTGACTTCAGATTTTATTCTCATTCCAGTAGTTAGGTAAGGCTTGGTTTTTTAAATGCTGTAAATCAATGTCTCCTCAACAAAGTGGTATTGGGATTGGAAAAAAAGAAAAAGAAATTAATTTCAAACCAAAAAAAAATCATGTTGACTTACTATGCAATGTTCCTATAACCCACAGGTAGGCACAGAGGTCTTACTCATAGTACAATAAGAAGTCCATGACTTAAAGACCAGGAAAGTTTTTCTTCTATATTTATAGGTCTTGCACTAAAACACAGGAATAGATCCCTTACACTGACATTTTTCTGGTTATTTTGACCTTTACAGTCACTCATATTACTTGATTAATGGCACATAATCTTTATTACAAGAACTATCTTTTTTTGGTTTAATCAATTTTACATTATTCTCTTCATTTCTCATCTCCAGTTCTATTTCCCTTCTGCCCCCACAGACACCCAGCCTAATACACTTAATAAATATGCTCTCAATCTATCATCCATATATTTATTTAGATACATGTGTGATCTTGAAATTGGATAGTGATTGTTGCATGAATTGTATTGCACTATACAATTCCCTTGATTACTTTTTCCCTCAAAATCATTTTTACTTAAGACCTGTTCATGGTCTAGGTATAACACTACAGATTGAATGTTTGTGTTTCCCTCCAAATCCAAATGTCGAAGCTCTAGACCTCAATGTTATAGTAGTTGGAGATGGGACTTGAGGGAAGTAATCAAAGTTAGAAGAGTCTCCAGAACTGTAAGAAGATCCATGTCTCCTACTTAAGCCACCCAGACGACGGCATTTTTCTATGTAGTTTTAATCTAAGACATGCATCTATCTAAGACCGTACCACCCTGAACACACCTGATCTCATCTGACATGCATCTATATTATTCATCCTGATCCTGATCGTTCATGGAATTCTTCGCATGTGCCTATATCACATTTTATTACATAGTCTTCTAGCTATAAGTATCTAGATTATCTTCACCACTATCACAATGATTCCATAAACATCTTTGCACATGCTCTTTAATGGATCTGTTCCAGATCTATTAACTTAATCATAGGGTTGATCCATTTAGACTTGTATCAAGCACTTCCAGGTTACTCTCCAGAGTGGCTATAGCAGTTCACATTCTCATCAGCAGTACATGAGAATATATGAGTTCCCAACTTTTTGCCTGCTCATATTAACTAACCATATGATTTTGTCAACATTTTATGCTTTCTCAAATTAACATTTACACAAACACTACTACAACTGGGCATTTTCCTATGACTTCAGATTTCCTACTCTGTAAAAATGTCAACTCATATATCTTGCTAATCTTTTACTTAGTGCACTTTTTCTTGTTTGAGAATTTTGTAAGATTTATAATTAAATGTCATTAATAACCCCGTTGACTCCCAGAACAGATTTGAGGCAGATTCATATAAAAATCTAGAGAGAAACAGGTATGATGAATAAATAAATGTCAAAAATGATAGGAAAATCATGCAGAAATGTTCACTCTAGCACTTTTTCTATTTTTTGTAAGCTATTGACCTTTATCTTTATGTGTGGAGCTCAGGTCTCACACATGTGTTATGTCCCAGTTCCCAAATTACTTTTGTATTGAGAGAGAGAAAGAGAGAGAGAGAGAGAGAGAGAGATCATAGCTTCACTTTCATCATTCTTTTTACTTCATATATAGAGAATCAGAGAGGGTCTCAATATAATCTTTCCCCAGTTCTGTGATATTCCCATTTGTTTTGGGACTTGAACCTGTTCCTCAAATATACCAATACATGCATCCTACCAGGTAAGCTGTCTTCCAACTCTCAATATGTGGCTACTGAGTTGTAAAAATTCTTTATATTATTTGGATACTAATCCCTTATCAGATACCTGATTTGCAAATATTCTCTCTCATTCTATAGATGATCTTTTCATTTTTATCTTTGTTGTACAAAAAGTTTTCAGTTTGGTTTAGTGCCCACTTACCTTTTATTTATTTATTTATTTACTTATTTATATTTTTTGCTTCAGTTTACTTTGGGGGAAATCATCCCTCAGATCAATGTCAAGAAGTTTTTTGGGTGGGGGTAGATAGCATTTGGTTACGCAAAGATTCTCATGCCTGAGCCTCCAAAATCCCTGATTCAATCCCCTGCACCACTATAAGCCAGAGCTGAGCAGTGCTTTGGTAAAAAATAAAAATAAATTTTCCCCCTGAGCCTGAAATCTGATATGCAGGTGTATCCTAGTTATTGTCTGGGGAGATGATTTCATAGCTGGAAAAAGGACCAGAAAGCTGTATCAGGGAAGAAAGTAGCTCTCAAATATAGGAAAGGTGTATAAATATTGTTGACTGTAAACCCCATGAATTTGATGTGATCTGGGGCCCATATTCAGGGCTTAGGAGACTAGAGAGGCAGGCTGGGAGTATGGATAGACCTGTCAATGCACATGTTCTGTGGGGAAGCAATTACAGAAGCCAGACCTTCCACCTTCTGCACCCCACAATGACCATGGGCCCATACTCCCAGAGGGTTAAAGAATAGGAAAGCTATCAAGGGAGGGGATGGGATACGGAGTTCTGATGGTGGGAATTGTGTGGCGTTGTACCCCTCTTATCCTATGGTTTTTCTAGTGTTTCCTTTTTATAAATAAATATAAATAAATTAAAAAATAAAAAGCTGTTTGCTTTTTTTTTTTTGTTCTAGGAGTTTCACAGATAATGCTGAAAATTCTATATAGAGAGAAACAGAGAAAGAGAGAAATCCCAGAGTGCTGCTCAATTCTAGCATATGGTGATGCCAGGGATTGGATCTGTGTCCTCTGGGTCTTTGGGCATTAAAATTTGGTGCACAACCCCTGTGCTATCTCCCCAGCCCCAAAATTAAAAGGATGTACCTATACTAACTGTTCTTACCACTAAAAAGGTACACAAGCACTTGCTTCTGTAGTACATATATTGATATTGGAACCATGCAGAGAAAATGAGCTTTTATGAAGCATCCCATATATTTTTTAATTTATTTCCTTTTTGTTGCCCTTGTTGTTTTTATTGTTGTTGTAGCTATTGTTGTTGATGTCGTCGTTGTTGGATAGGACAGAGAGGAATGGAGAGAGGAGGGGAAGACAGAGAGGAGGAGAGAAAAATGGACATCCGCAGACCTCCTTCACCGCCTGTGAAGCAACTCCCCTGCAGGTGGGAAGCCAGAGGCTTGAACTGGGATCCTTATGCTGGTCCTTGTGCTTTGTGCCATGTGCGTTTAACCAGCTGCACTACCTCTGGACTCCCACATCTCATATTTTAAGAGGTATGATAAAGCACTCCTGAAACATATTCAATGAAACAGACCAATGCTGCCTTAAAATAAAATCCAAAAAACATAACACTAAACAAAATAAATAAATAAAAGCTAGATAGGGTGGTGAAATAGCTCACTTGGATAGCATGCTGCTTTGTCATGTGCACTATGAATGTTTGAGCCTGGGCCCTACCTTATTGGAAGAGGATTTGGTGCTAAGGTCTCTCTCTCTCTCTCTCTCTCTCTCTCTCTCTCTCTCTCTGTCTCTCTCTCTCTCTCCCTCCCTCTCTCTCTCTACCCCCTCTCCCCTCCCTCCCTCTGCTTTCCTACCTTTCCTGTGTCTATCAATACAAAAAACAAACAAACAAAATTAAGGGACACCAGAAAAACATTGAGGTGATGAATTTATGTCCATTACCTTGATTATATGGTGACAGTTGCACAAGTGGATGTGTATGGTCAGATTAATTAAACTGTTTACCTTAAATACTCCCCATTTTGAATATCCATTATACTTTAATAAAACTTTTAGTACTGGGAAAGGGATAACCAAGAGTGAAATACTTCTACCTTTGAAATTATTATTACTGATTTATTTTTGCCACCAGAATAGGGCTAGGACTCAATGCCTACACAGCTCCCCCATTCCTGGCAGCCATTTTTTTTTGGTGGAAGGTTTGAGACAGAGAAAGACAGAGAGGATGAGGGTGAAAAAGAGGAGTGATACCTTCAGTACTATCCTACCACTCGTGAAGCTTTCCTCCTGTAGGTGGGGACTAGGGGCCTAGTGTGAAATTGTTATTTCTACTTAAGGTAACTCTGCCCCTGCGGCTACAGACAGACTATGACCCACATAGTCTATGACTGCCACCTCTCCAGATTCAAAGGAGGTCTCGAAGCTTTACATCAGGCTCAGCCTGATGCTGTTGACTGGCTACGGAAGAAGGGCAAACGCTAGAAGAAGAAGAAAGGTAACTCTGAGTCTCTTGACAGCCAAGACAAAAATGAAAAAGATGGTTCATTTATTCAACAAATGTTTTATGTTGAAACTTCATGGTTTTAAATATTCTTGGTCTCTTGGCCAAGTCTGAAGATAGAAAATAAATATGGTTTTCAGACAATAATCTGATTAAATCAAATCTCCAAAATACAATCACCAAAACAGCACTAGAGAAAATATTCTTTGAGGCTGAATCATCTCACTAATCATCAGATCTGCAAAAAGGCTTTTGAGACATTTGTTTTGGAATGAAAAATATTTTCAAGACATGTTGGTTTTTACATTTTAAAAAACTTTTGTTTTGAACAGTTGGAAATAAAATCCATAAAATCAGTTTGAAAATGTTTTCTCAAAACAGTATTTAAAGAATTTTGATTTTCAAATGTTGGCTTCAAATAGCCATGAAAATTGCACTCTTTAGTGACAATCAAGTCTGCAAGACTTGCACTGCAGGACTGAAGTAGCTTGCCAGGGCTCCTGGAGAAAGAC
Organism: Erinaceus europaeus; assembly: GCF_950295315.1. NCBI lineage: Eukaryota > Metazoa > Chordata > Mammalia > Eulipotyphla > Erinaceidae > Erinaceus > Erinaceus europaeus. The sequence goes on from NC_080185.1 coordinate 28,393,351, forward strand.
TGAACAGAAGAATCACAGCTGAGGGGCAGGAACCCTGGGAGTTAAGCTTTCTGAACATAACAAGAGAGTGCCTGTGAGATTCAGAGGCAGCATCCCTATACCAATGGTCCCTGGTATTGGCTCAAGTGTCTACTGGAGGGTCAGAAGGGTAAATGAAGACATGGCCTTTGCTGTTCAACGTAATCACCTTAGAGGTGGGAGTTGTTGAGGAGGGGCTCTGATAGGTGTTAAACTGTCATAGGTGAGATTTGGAACTAGCTAGTGCTACTTGGTTGGCACTTCCAGATCCTTATGAGTCCTAATATCCCAAGGAAGGAAAGCACCTCAGCTAATACAATTGTTTAAGTAGATATTATGTTCCAGACTGTCTAGCACTCTCTTGATTTATGTAGTTGAATCTAATACTTTCAACAAACCAATAAAGCCTATGACATGATAATTACCATTCTATAGATGAAGAAATGGAGCTTTAGAGACTTTATGTGACCCATCCAAGATCACACAGTTGGTAAATGTAGAAAGAAGAGATGGAACTGAAGTCCAGAAACTCTAAAAATCTATGATTTTCATCATTTTGCAGTATTGTCTGCCTCCTCTCCAATTGGCAATGGAATTTGTCATTAATGTTACATTATATTAATAATGTCCTTTACTTCTTTTCTAAAGTATTTATTTTTAAAATGCTGATAAGACAGAGAAAATTGAGAGAGGGAAAAGGGGGAAGAAAGGGAGAGAGAGAGAGAGAGAGAGGGAACAATGCTTTACAACTCATGAAGCTTCCCCTCTTCGGGTGGACACCCGAGTCCTTGCACATAGTGACATGTGCGCTCTACTGGGTGCACCACTGCCTGCCTTGTCCTCTACTTTTATAAATCTTTTTACATCCTTGTGCCAGAGTAGACTGCAAGCTTCTTAAACTCCTTATCAACTTCCCTCAATACTTCTCTTCTACACCAAGAGTTTCCACTGCTCTATCAGCCTAGAAGGAAAGAAAGGATGAAAAGGACTAATTCAAGTCAATACACTCTGTCTCACAGATATTACCTTGAGCCTTTGTGTTCAGACACAGACATTTGTTACTGAAAACTGGTAAAAAAAAAAAAAAAGAAATAAGAAAAGAAAGAAAGAAAGAAAAGGGAAAAAAGATAAGCATGAGGCTGGGGTACATACTGGAGGCCAAGGTTTAAGAAATCAACCCCACTCAGAAGACATCAAGTCCTTCCTGAGAACTTTCATTTTTTTATTTATTTGTTTATTTATGTATTTATCTATTGATTTTATTTATAAAAAGGAAACACTAACAAAAACCATAGGATAAAAGGGGTACAACTTCACACAATTCCCACCACCAGAACTCTGTATCCCATCCCCTCCCCTGATAGCTTTCCTATTCTTTAACCCTCTCGGAGTATAGACCCAAGGTCATTGTGGGTGCAGAAGGTGGAAGGTTTGGCTTCTGTAATTGCTTCCCCACTGAACATGTGCGTTGACAGGTCGATCCATACTCCCAGCCCGCCTCTCTCCTTCCCTAGTGGGACGGGGTTCTGGGGAATCTGAGCTCCAGGACATATTGGTAGGGTTGTCTGTCCAGGGAAGTCTGGCTGGCTTCATGGTAGCATCTGCAACCTAGTGGCTGAAAAGAGAGTTAACATACAAAGCCAAAAAAAATTGTTGATTAATCATGAACCTAAAGGATGGAATAGTGCAGATTAAGAGTTGGGGGCATCTCCGTTTTGTAGACAGCTAGTAGGCATATTTTAGTTATATTCCAAAGGGCCGGTGGCTATACTAGTTTTTTTTTTTTTTTTCCCTGAGCCTGACATCTGATATGCGGGTGGATCCAAGTTTTTGTCTGGCTGGAAAAAGGGCCTGAAAGCTGGATCAGGAAAGAGTAGCTCCCAAATATGGGAAAAGTGTGTAAATATTGTTGAATGTAAACCCCATCGATTTGATGTGATCTGGGGCCCATATTCAGCTTAGGAGCCTATGTGACCTCTGCATCCCTGTAGATCTGAGCTCACAAACTGTGGTCATGAGTAGGAAAGTTCCAAGCTGCCCCAATATCATGACCCATCTTCCTCAGGTGTAGCATAGAGTATTTTGTCCAGCCTCCCTTCGGACCTGAGAACTATCATTGGAGACATATCCTAAGCAGTTTATATGCTTTATCTCAACCTTACACAGCCCTCTGATACAAGTGCTATTAGTATTCCTGTTTCATAGATGAGGAAACTGATGCCTTAAAATTTTAAATATCTTGGTGAAAACTCAACTAGACACAAGAATACATTCTGTGTACTTCCACTTTAGCGATGATTTAAAATGAACAAAACTACAATATGGTGATGGAGGTTCTAATAGTAGTTACCTCCCCATGAAGTTCTGGCTAAAAGAGGCAAAGGAAGTCTCCTGGTATGCTAGGAATAGTCTACTTTGATCTGGGAGATTCCACAGGGTGTTTGCATCTGTAAAAACCTCCAGCTGGGGAGTTGGGCAATAGTGCAGTGGGTTAAGGGCAGGTGGTGCCCTGGTTCGAGCCCACAGGTCTCCACCTGCAGAGAAGTCACTTCACAAGCAGTGAAGTAGGTCTGTAGGTGTCTTTCTCTCCCCCTCTCTATATCCCCCTCCTCTCAACATTTCTCTCTGTCCTATCCAACAATAATAAATACAACAATAAGGAAACAAGGGCAACAAAAGGGAATAAATAAATAATTTTTAAAATTTTTTATTTAAGAAAGGATAAATTAACAAAACCATAGGGTAGAAGGGGTACAACTCCACACAATTCCCACCACCCAATCTCCATATCCCATCCCCTCCCCTAATAGCTTTCCCATTCTCTATCCCTCTGGGAGCATGGACCCAGGGTCGTGAGTTGCAGAAGGTAGAAGGTCTGGCTTCTGTAATTGCTTCCCCGCTGAACATGGGTGTTGACTGGTCGGTCCATACTCCCAGTCTGCCTCTCTCTTTCCCTAGTAGGGTGGGTCTCTGAGGAGGCAGAGCTCCAGGACACATTGGTGGGGTCTTCAGTCCAGGGAAGCCTGGCCGGCATCCTGATGGCATCTGGAACCTGGTGGCTGAAAAGAGGGTTAACATACAAAGCCAGACAAATTGTTGAGCAATCATGGACCCAAAGCTTGGAATAGTGGAGAGGAAGTGTTGGGGAGGGGTACTCACTGCAAACTCTAGTGTACTTCTGCTTTCAGGTATATATTTTGCACTTGTTTATGGATACGTGTGAATATATGCTCTCTCTCACAGAACCTGGTGTATATCTAGGGTTTGGGACTTTGTTATAAAGTAATCCACCTGGGATGGAATTAGACAATACTATGAAAGGAAAGGTCTCACCTGAGTAATGAAGCTGAAGTGTTGTCATTCCACACCTGAAGTCTCTGGACACAGTCTGAGCTGAAGCATGTTGAGGTGGCAATCGTTGTGTTGATTAGGTTGCGATCAGCTGATGCAATATTATTTGACATGGATTGGGCAAGGCATGAGGAAAAGTGGGCCCTATCCTAAGGTTCCAGGACTGGTAGAAATATAGGCTCTCTAGTGGAGATGTGAGGTTCCTGCTGTCTTAGGGTTCAAAAAGACAATGGATAGTTAATGTTATCATCACATTATTTGCTAATTGGGTTAACTTTGAAAAGTCCTTTTGTTAGGGTTTGCTGTATAGTACCCAGTAGCTTGTAAATAGCTGTGCCACTTGTTGCCTTTGATCTACTTGGTCTGGGCTTTTGAGAGAGTCCGCATATCAAATACACAGCCTATATATTAAGAAGACTCAGTCTGTGTTTTAAAAACTTCGAGACATACAATTAATTTTTCCCCTCTCATATTAATTAACTAGTGATTTATATGACTACACTTTACTAGGAGTGTACATAAACACCATTCCCACCACCAAAAGACTGTGTCCCATCCCTTCCACCCAACCCCACCCCCCACCGGCCCAGGAAGCCGCATGTCTACCCCTCACCACAGGGTTTTTACTTTGGTGCCCTACTTTCAATTTAGTCAGATCCTGCTTTTAGTTTCCCTTTTAGATCTTCTTTCTCAACTTCTGTTGATGAGTGGGATCATTCCATACTCATCTTTATCTTTCTGACTTAGCTCACTTAACATAATTCCTTCTAGCTCTGTCCAAGATGGGTCAGAGAAGGTGGGTTCATTGTTCTTGATAGCTGTATAGTATTCCATTGTGTATATATATCAGTTTCTCAGCCACTCATCTGTTATTTGGCACCTGGGTTGCTTCCAGGTTTTAGCTATTATGAATTGTGCTGCTATGAACATAGGAGTACAGACCTCTTTTTGGTTGGGTGTTATGGAGTCCTTGGGGTATAACCCCAGGAGAGGAATTACTGGATTATATGGAAGGTTCATGTCTAGCCTTCTGAGAGTTTTCCAGACTGCTCTCCACAGAGGCTGTACCAATTTACATTCCCACCAGCAATGCAAAAGGGTTCCTCTGTCCCCACAGCCTCTCCAGCATTTGTTGCTGCTGTCCTTTTTGATGTATGCCATTCTTACAGGAGTGAGGTGGTATCTCAATGTTGTCTTAATTTGCATTTCTCTCACAATCAGTGACTTGGAGCAGTTTTTCATATGTTTGTTAGCCTTTTGGATCTAAATATTTAAATAAATTTGGATCTAAATAGCCTTTTGGATCTAAACATTTTTTTTAAAGCCTAGGGAGTGAGGTGGTAGCTCAGCGAGCTAAGCGCACTTGGAGCAAAGTGCAAGGACTGGCAGAAATATCCCGGTTCGAGCCCCCAGCTCCCCACCTGCAAGGGAGTCGCTTCACAGGCGATGAAGCAGATCTACAGGTGTCTATCTTTGTCTCCTCCTCTCTGTCTTCCCCTCTTCTCTCCACTTCTCTCTGTCCTATCCAACAACATCAATAACAAGAATAATAACTACAACAATAAAACAAGGGCAACAAAAGAGAATAAATAAATAAATTTAAAAAAAAAACCTCAAGCTGTATAGTTCTTTAAGACTGATGTATTTTTTGTATGTAAGTGTTACCCCAAGGTAAAACAGCAATTAAAAAAAACATTTTCTGGGGGCTGGGCAGTGGTGTACCTGGTTAAGCACCTGGGTTAAAGGCCCTGCTCCCCCTCCAGTAAGAGACATGCTTCACAAATGGTAAAGTAGGTCTTCAAGTCTCTATCTCTCCCTCTCTCTTTGTCTGTCTGCCTCCAGAGTTATTGCTGGAGCTCGGTGCCTGCACTACGAATCCACTGCTCCTGGAGGCTATTTTTTCCCTTTTTGTTGCCCTTGTTTGTTTTTTTATCATTATTGTTATTAGTATTGTTGTTGTTATTGCTGTCATTGTTGTTGGATAGGACAAAGAGAAATGGAAAGGGGAGGGGAAGATAGAGAGGGGAAGAGAAAGACAGACACCTGCAGACCTGCTTAAATGCCTGTGAAGTGACTCCCCTTCAGGTGGGGAGCCAGGGGCTCGAACCCGGATCCTTAAGTCGCCGGTCCTTGTACTTCACGCCATACACACTGCCCTACCACCCAGCCCCCAAGTGTCTTTCTTTCTCCCTATCTCTCCCTCCCCTCTCAATTTTTCCATCTATCCAATTAAAAAATAGAAAAGAAAAAAGGGACAAAGAAAGAGAAAGAGAGAGAGAGAGAGAGAGAGAGAGAGATGGCCACCAGAAACAGTGCACTGAACCCCAGGAATAATTTGTTTGGCTTTATATGTTAACTCTATTTTCAGCCATCAGGTTCCAGATGGTAGCATGATGACAACAAGACTTCCCTGGACAGACAACCCCACCAATGTGTCCTGGAGCTCCAATTCCCCAGAACCCCACCCCATCAGGGAAAGAGAGAGACAGGCTGGAAGTATGGATCAACCTGTCAATGCTCATGTTCAGTAGGGAAGCAATTACAGAAGCCAGACCTTCCACCTTCTGCAGCCCACAATGACCTTGGGTCCATACTCCCAGAGAGTTAAAGAATAGGAAAGCTATCAGGGGAGGGGATAAGAAACGGAGTTCTGGTGGTGGGAATTGTGTGGAGTTGTACCCCTCTTAACCTTTGGTTTTGTTAGTGTTTCCTCTTTATAAATAAAATTTAAAAAATGACTTTCTTATGATAGCACAATATTTTTATTATTAATTTATTTCTTTTTGGGGGAATTAATGTTTTACATTCAACAGTAAATAGTTTGTACATGCATAACATTCCCCAGTTTCCCATTTAACAATACAACCCCCACTATGTCATTTATCATGCTTCATGGACCTGTATTAGTAGCACAATTTTGAGCCAAATTTGAACCCAGGTCCAAATGCTCCAACTCTTAGGTTTCCAAAATCCCTGTCTCCTATTATCTTGCCATTTTTATAGCAGTCAGCTTGGTCCTTATCTGCACGGTTTTCACTTCTCACAGCTAACTAGACAGGTTTGACTCAGTATCCCACCCTGGAGCACTCTCTCCAAGCCCCTCACTCAAACACAAGTTTTCTTTTAATCTGAGACCACGTTTTAAACCTTACGGCATCAATAATTTAAGCAGACACATCCATCAAATGGACTTTAGTGATTAAAAGCTGCTGACGTTAAAATAATGCGTCCACTTACCTCCTAATGGTTGGAGAGTTTTTGTAACATACACTGGAAGCAATAATAAATGGCTTCAATTTATTTAATCTGTTCAATCTCACCGGTATTTATTGGTCAAGTATTCTGCACAAGCCATTTTGCTGGGTCCAATGAAGACTACAAAAATTACCTTAATAGAGTCCTCAAGAGGGACAGGTAGCTTCACTCTGCCAACAGGTAGGATGCTTTTATTAATATACAAAGTTTTGTGCTAATCCAGAGGGACTCAGTGTAGGGAAGGCATCCTAGGAGCAGTGATTTATTTATTGTTTGTTTTTACCATTGTAACACTTAGTTCTCGCTTCAGGTAGAACTGAGAATTGAACCTGGGACTTTTGGTGCCTCGGGCATGTTTTTCTTTTCTTTTCTTTCTTTCTTTCTTTCTTTCTTTCTTTCTTTCTTTCTTTCTTTCTTTCCTTTTTTTTTTAACAGAACCACAATCCTGTCTCCCTAGAACACAGAGTATTGACTCTGACCTGAGTTATATAGAATAGAACGTGAACTGAATAAAATCCTCAGAATCATCCCTGCTTCCTTTCTTTCTCTTTCTAGTAGCAGACATCCAAACTATCTTCAGGTCTGTTGACTCTGCACACAAAATTTATCCTGTTCAACTTCTCCTTCCTCTGAGCGAAGTTGTAGTCATTTGTCACCTGGACTGTTGCACTAGCTTTCTAACTGGGTCTCTCCTTCCACTTTTGCCCCCCCCCCAGAGTTTTTGTCACCAGGGTTCACAGACCTATTAAAACCATAACTCAAGTATTGTCATCTGCCTACTTGAAAATCTGTTGGGTTTTGATTTTATTTAGAATAATATCTCAAATCTTTATTGTGGTGCCCAGGGCCCTCAATTATCTGGCTTCTGTCTGGCACTCTGAGCTTGTCTCTTCCTGTCTCCTCATGCACTCTGCTTTAGCTACATTGTGCTCCTTATATTTCCTGAAACTTGCCAAGCACATTCCTTTGTCAGGGCCTTTGGAGACATACTTCCCTTTGCTTACAGACCCTTATCCTGGGAGTCAGGTGGTAACGCAGCAGGTTAAGTGCAGATGGTGCCGAAGCACAAGGACCGGCTAAGGATCCCGTTTCTAGCCCCCGGCTCCCCACCTGCAGGGGAGTCGCTTCACAGGCTGTGAAGCAGGCCTGCAGGTGTCTGTCTTTCTCTCCCCCTCCCTGTCTTCCCCTCCTTTCTCCATTTCTCTCTGTCCTATCCAACAATGACGACATCAGTAACTACAACAAGGGCAACAAAAGGAAATAAATAAATATTAAAAAAAACTTATCCTCCAAATTCAGATCTGTGTTCATGTCATCTCAGAAAGATCTTTCCTTAAGCCCATGGCCACAATAAGAATCCTCTTCTCCAATTTCTGCCCCTTTGCACTGGTTCATGCTTTATTCTCCAATGTATCAGTACTTGACATTTGCTTATATAAACATAAGTCCACTGATTTATTAACTGACTGTCCTCTATACTAGAATGTAAGCTCCATCAAAGCTCTCTGGTTTTCTCACTGCTAACTTTCCAGTGCCAACACCACTGTCTTGCACATAGTAGGTTCCTGGTAAATAACTGATGAATGTATAATATTGTCAGACATGGAAGGAAATACACCCCCAGTGGAAAATTCATTCATTTATTACTTTAAAACAAGGGGCAGGGGAATAATGCAACAGTATATGTGGGACTTGCCTGGAAGAATTCCCAGATTTGATTTCCAACTACACCATATGCTAGAGCTGAGTGATGCTCTGTACAAAAACTGAAAGGAAAAAAAAACAGCACAAAGTACTGGGTGTGTCAAGGAAGGTGAACCTGGCAGATGTGGTCCCTCTTGTCACTCTAATATTAAGCAATGACAACAGTGGGATGTTTCCTTTGGGGAGGAACATGTGAACTATGGGAGCATGTGGAAGTATTATGCTCCAATTTTTAGCACAGTGACTGGCCAGTGGTATTTATTCACTTACATATTTGTCTGCCAAACAAATGTTTATTGAGCACCCCCTTGATGGAAAAACAGGATGCTTACCAGAGGGAATTAGACTTATAATAAGATGGCTCCATTCCTTCTCTCCCATAGCTGATAGTCAAGCAGAGGAGATATATGTTCAATGTTTGGATATAGAACAGACCTAGGTTGGGGAGCTGGGGAGACAGTATAATGGTTCTGCAAAAAGACTTTGATGCCTGAGGCTGCAAGGTCCTAGGTCTAATCCCTAGGACCACCATATGCCAGAGATAACTATATGCTCTCTCTCTCTCTCTCTCTTTCCCTCTCTCTCTCCCCCTGTATTTCTGTCATGAAATTAATTAATTAATTAATTAATTAAAAAAAAAAAAGACCTAGGTTGGGAGAAGGTATGTCTTTCAGACACCTAAACCTTAACATGGGAAGATGAGACATTCTACCTATGTGCCAACAATTGTACTGTAAATCATTAGCCTTCAGTAAAAGCTAAATACAACCACTTCATGATTGGGAAGAAAACTGAGACCCAGAGAAATTACCAAAGTTATTCACACAAATGAAAAATGGTGAAGTCCTGATTTTACTTAAATCTGAGTCTATATCTGCTGATATTCCTAGTTTGGGGATTAATGCTTTACAATATTGAGGCTTAATAACATATATATTATGCATATATACATGTACACACACACACACACACACACACACACACACACACACATATATATATATATATATATATATATATATATATATATATATATGCTGGTTAATAGAAAGGAGGTGAGAAACTTGAAGAACTGAGACCTGAGAGTAGGCTACTGCAATAATCCGGTTCAGTCATGAAGGAAGAAGAGTTGGTTTGAGCCAAAGGAATTTGGATTTTGGAGTAAGGCACTGACCTTATACTTCACTAGTCAAGTAAAACATGGCCAATTTTCCCCAAGGCACTATTTACCTGGCCTGAAAAATCCTCTATCAAGCCTTTTACTCAGTCTCCCTACCCACTGTCATGCATGCTGATTCCTTAATCTGCAGTCTCCAATAAACCCTCCTGCCATGTCGTGACGTAGGCCTTTAAATCTGTCATCCTTCATTGCACAGATCTGATATCTTCCACTAGAAAGAAAAATGGTGTGCAGAGTATATATATATATTCTACAGCCAGGCCTTGCTGAGAAATGAAGTAGAAGGGAGGTGGAATGCAGGCGGGAGGCAGACAGAAGCCAAGACGGGGTGAGAGTGGAAGGAGGCCCCTCCCTTGAGCCAGCCAACTGGGAGAAGAGAGCCAGGCCAAGAGCTGAGTTTCCAGGGGCCCATTCCATTTCAAATGACTTATTTAGGCATTGCTTTATTTATACCCCTGCCTCATTCCACACTGCCTTCTGATCTGCTCTGCTGATCCCCTTCCCTCCCCTCACCCTTTCAAATTAAAGGTCACCAGGATAGATTTCCTTGGGGGCCCAGGCTACACCTGTTCTTTGCACGTGCTCAAATGGGAAAATGGCCAAGGACTAAATACAACCACTTCATCGTTGGGAAGAAAATTGAGACCCAGAGAAGTTACAAAAGCTGTTTGCACAAGTAAGAAATAGTTAAGTTTTGATTTTACTTAAATCAAAACTTAGTGAGTCTAACTCTGCTTGATATTCCTAGTTTGGGAAAAATGTGTTCTGATAGTTCAAAAGGCAAGGACCCATTTCCCAGCAGAAAGCTTCTCCAAACCTAAAATATATTTTATTAGAGGAAGAAGTTTGCTAGGGGTTGGGCAGTGTCACACCTAGTAGAGTTTACATGTTTGCCTGTTACAATGTGCAAGGATTTGGGTTCAAGCCCCCAGTCACCATTTGTAGTGGTAAAGCAGTGCCACACATCTCTTTGTTTCTTACTCCATTTTTTCCCTCTTTCCCTTCCCTCTCAATTTCTCTGTGTCCATCAAATAGATAAATAAAACATTTTTAAAAAGCAAGAGAGGATTGCCTTTACAGTTTAATTTACATTCAACTTAGAAGCTTGGCTTGTGAGGAGATGAGGTGGGAAATGGGTGATGATTCCTGTCTAGGGTGTCACAGGCAGGTGAACTTCCTCACTCCAGAAGACTGGGCCCAACACTGGACCAAAAAAAAAACTCATTTTATGATTTTGTGATGCGGTGACTGTATGAAGCTTGATTCCCTAGCAGGACCTCAAAGTGGGTGAAACATGACCTCATCTCTTGAGCCTCCTCCAGACCAACTGTTTGTCCCAGCCTCACCCTCTTCCCCTCTCACTCCTTCTACAGCTTCTCACTTTGTCTCTCATATTCTCTGCTACTCTGACCTCTGTCACACTTTGTCTCTTTCTGAAGCCTCCATATCTTTGTCTATCCCTTCCTGTCTCTCTCCCTCCAGCATAAGGTTTTTCTCTCTTACTCACATGCACACGCTGTACCTCTCTTTCCCTTCCTCTCTTTTCCAAGGAGCCTCCAAAGAAACTCGAATCTCTAGGTTGTCCCACCAAAACATCCCTGCTCAGCTCCCAGCTGCCTATCTTCCTTAATCTTTCCATAAAAATAAGTCACACTTCCAACCTAGATTAAAAGCTTCTTTGTGGGGAGAAAACTTAGACTTTGTCCCTGAACCTCTTCTCCCAGGAGCTGACACAAAGTTGAGAATAAACCCTGCACTAGGAGAGTAGACAATGCTTGGTCTACCCCACTAAATGTTAAGCATTTTCAAAGTTATGATTTTTCCCACTTTTTGGGGGGGTGGACTAATGGATTACAGTACAGTTGCTGACACATGGGTACAATTTTTCACCACCTCATGATAGATGTCTGCAAAGAACTCTTACCCCCAATGCCTCCTCTTTGGAATAGAGTGATTTATGGTGACCGGAAAAGAAAAGTGTTCCCCAAATATGATGTCTTCAGCTCTTCCCAACTCCCAGCAACAGTGTATAGTTTGTCCCAGGACCTACCCTGGTGGATTCCAAACTTCTAACTCCCACAATATCTGCCATTTCAATCCCTCCATCATCCTGGCTACAGCTTTCCCCTACAAATCAGATCCCAATATTAGACTTTGAAAAAGATTTATTTTTGTTTATTTATATGAGATAGAGAGTTTCAGATATATAAGAGAGAGAGAGAGAGAGAGAGAGAGAAAGAAAGGAGGATATCGCTCTGGTGCATGTGATACTAGCAGTGGATCTGGGGGTGTGGGGGGTGCAAGTCCTTTGCTTTACAAGCTGAGCTGTTTCCCCAGCCTCAAGATGAAACTTGAGATCATGTTAAATGTTTGTCACCCCACTAAACAGTAGACTCCATGAGGGCAAAGCATGTTTCATGTGATTTAATTATTTTCTCTTCTTTTATTTCATCTTATTATACAGAGAGAAATTGAGAGGGAAGGGAGAACTAGAGAGGGAGACACCTGCTGCATGGCTTTACCACTCATGAAGCTTCACCCCAGCAAGTAGAGCCCAGGTGCTCAAACCCAGGTCCTTCCATATATTATCATGTGCATTCTACTAGATATGAAGATTTGAGGTACCACCTACCCCCATGTCTTCCTTTGCTAGATAACATCCTTGGTATATAGCATACTACCTGGGTATGTAAAACACACAAATGATTCCAGCTCTGTAAACCTTCAGTTTCTTTTTTACAACATGGGGAAAAAATTACCCCGGGGTCCTGGTGCATGATGGTGGAAAAAGACCTCAGTTGGAGGTGAGAGTGTTTTTCAGACACCTATCACAAGGAGATGAGAAATTGTACTCATATGTCAACAACTATACTGTTGACCATTAACTCCCCCACCCTGAATAAAATGACAAATAAAAATCAACTACTTCCTATGACTCAGAAATGTGTAATATGATTATATATAGTGTCAGAGCAGCTGAGGAACTACCTCAAGCTATAAAGCACAGGACTTGCCTGCCTGAGGCTTCCAGTTTGATTCCCAGAGCTATAAGTCCTGGGAATGTGCTTCTCTGGCTTCTCTCTCTTGCTGTCCCTCTCCATGTGAAACTTTCTGTCTCCTATGCATTACATTGTTGTAGGGCCAGGAAGACAGTGAAGTGGTGGAATACACAGGACTTACATGAGAGTGGTCCCAGGTTTAATCCCCAGTGCCATTAATGGCCAGGAATGAGCAGTGATCTGTCAATAAATAAACAAAATACATCAGTGATTGGTGTACAAAAGGTGCTCAGTAAATATAAGGCCTTTCCAAGGATGTTGGGGGGATGAAATAAGATGACCCAAACCAGATCAAGCAGCCCAATGCCAAAGTCAGCACCCTCCCAACTGTCTACTGGAGATGGGTAGCCCTCTGTGCCCTCTGGTAGCCTCTTTCAACAGCCCTAAGCGGATGGACACTTGCACTGAATTCCCTGAGGCCCTTCTTTCAGCCCCTGCCCAGCCTTTTCTGGCTAATTAGATGAGTAACGGTGTTTACTGTCTCTGGCTGGGCAGCTGACGGATGGTCAAGGCTGCAGATCATTAACCTTTCCTGGGTTCCCAAATGTTCTCATTAAGAAGCTCTGTCCTGTGTCTTTTTCCATCCCTGAGCTGAGGGATTTGGGGGCTGGTTGGCAGGATGGGATGTGAACGCAGCAATACTGGGCAGAGTTCTTGGATTCCGTCTTCTCTTTTCTTCCTCCCCACCCCCTTTCTTCAGAAAGCCTATTCACAGAGGTAGATGCATATTAGAAGGAAATCCCCCCCCCAAGAAGACCTCACCTTTATCGTATCCTACATACATCACCAAGGTTAGGGACTCAATTTGGGACTGAAGGGCTGTGGAGAAGACCTTCAAAACTCCACGATGTAGGTCATAGAGCCTTGACACCCCTGAGAATGACCCCATTGCCTCTGTGACTTTGGGCAACCCACCTTGCATCTCTCTACCCTGTTCCCTCAGTTTGAAATAAGATTCTGAGATCTTGAAGGTCTCCTCCAGGTCTTTGGAATCCTTGTTTCTGAAGTGAGGATGGTGGATCATTACCGGAAGACAAGATTCAAGAAATGGTGGCCACAGATATTGACCCACTGCAGTCCACCCTGTCTAGTTTCTCCTCGAAAGAGCCCCCACAGTTAGTTTATGGCATGATGAAGCTGTAAAGGGACTCCAACAAGCTGGTGCTCAGGATGACTATGAGAGTAAAGACTTATTTCTGGAAGCTGAGCATGTAGAAATAAAGTGTTTGGAAAACAGTAACAGGTTCTCCAAACACTAAACAAGTTCTCCAAACACTCAAAACTGAAATAACTTCTAGGGGCAGAGAGATAGTAGAGTTGTTCATGCAGTATGGGCCAAAGAACTTTATGGGAGCAGAAGGTGGGAGTTTGATGTCTGAAAATTTATCCATGCTATTAAATGTACCAGTCGTTCTTTCTCATTCTTCTTCTTCTTCTTCTTCTTCTTCTTCTTCTTCTTCTTCTTCTTCTTCTTCTTCTTCTTCTTCTTCTTCTTCTTCTTCTTCCTCTTCTTCTTCTTCTTCTTATTCTTATTATTACTATTATTATTATTATTATTTTGTTGTTGAGGGGTTAATGGTTTACAGCAGAGTTTTTGGCATATTGGTACAATTTCTCATCTTGTAATAGGTGTCTTCAGAACACTCTCACTCTCAACTTAGGTCCTTTTCCACCATCATGCACCAGGAGCCCAGTCTCCTCCCTGGCCCCTCCACTTCCTTCAGCAGAATGATTTGCTTTGGTTAAATACAACACATTCAATCCAAGTTTCACTTTGTGTCTTCCATATCTGTTTCTTAAGTTACACCTATAATTGAGATTGTATGAGTAGTTCTTTCTTTTCTGTGCTGTATATGTACAATTTCATTGTATAACTACAACATATTTCACTTATCCATACTACTAGTGATAGTTATTTGACTTACTTCCAGTTAGAAGTTATTTTGAAAAGTACTGCAGCTGTGAATATTTTTATATGTGTTTTTGATGGACAAACATTCCTTTCTATTTTTTTCTTTTTTTCATTCATTTCTCTATATACTTTTGCATGTGTCAGCTAGGGTATTTATTTGTGTAATATATATATATATATTTGTGTAAATATATATGTATATATACAAATAATTTCTCATTGTGATTGTATGTGTCTGCACACTCACCAGCTAAGTATAAGAGTTCTAGCCACTGCTCATCATTGATAACATTTACTATTAATGTTTTTTTCTCTAAGTCTGAAGTATCTCTATTTGTACAGTGGTGCATCATAGCTTTAATCTTCATTTTCATGGTCCTTTTAACTGAATTCTATAAGATCAAACTTCTAAGAGACAGACACACCTAGCACAGCACTGTGAAACTACTAACAGATAGTATTGTGAGTACTGTATAAATTAGCTCAAATGATGTGTAGTGGAACACTTGTTGGAGAAGGTATGTGAAAAAGTTCAAGGAAAAATTTCAAGACACTATTTTTTTAGGGTGTTCACCTTATCGCTATGAAAATAAGACATTTATTTCTTTGGAGTGGAGTAAAGATCTCAAATCTGACCTTTAAGCACAAGAACACTGAGATAGTGCCCATACTTGACACGAGAATAAATTCAGCACAGTATAAGTACAGAAAGCAGGTCAATATGGTTGAAGTGTAATAAAACGAGGTACAGATATAGATAACGTCAGATCTGCAGAAACCATCTTTATGGTGTTATAGGTTATAGGTAAGAGTGTAGAGTTTATTCTAAGCACAATGGGGAACCACTAAGGTTATTTTTTTTCAGGAAAGTAATAGGGCATTATTTATGTTTTGAAGCTATCACTCTGGATAATGTGCCCAACAATGTTTCTCATCTTTGGCAACATGTTGAGCTTGTTTGGGGAAGTTTTACATATGCTAACTCCTGAATTTTATCTCCAGATTTTCTGATTCAATTGACCTGGTGTAAAACAGAGAGAGATGAACATATTTGAGACATTTTTGGATATGGAATACACTGAGTTTGGAGCTAGCTATAGAATAGAAAGAGTATGAGATGAGAAAGATGTGGCCCAAGGTCTTTCTGGAAACTTATAGTAGGTGGTGGGTTCATTCAGTGAAATAGGGAAAGATTGAGGGAGAGCAGCAGGTAGGGGTGGGGCTGTGAGTTTGGCTTTGAGCTAGTCTAAGATAATGGATTATCCAAAGAGCTAGACAGACTTCCTAATGGATTGGGCGAGTTGAGGGGAGAGGAGACAAAACATCGTGGAGGAATAGTGGAGAGGAAATGTTAGGGGGGTACTCACTGCAAACTCTAGTGTACTTCTGCTTTCAGGGATATATTTTGCAGTAGTTTACGGATACGTATGAACATATGCTCTCTCTCACAGAAACTGGTGTATATCTAGGTTTTGGGACTTTGTTAGAAAGTGAACCACCTGAGATGGAATTAGAGTATTACAGAAGCCAGACCTTCTACCTTCTGCAACCCACAATGACCCTGGGTCCATGCTCCCAGAGGGATAGAGAATGGGAAAGCTATCAGGGGAGGGGGTGGGATATGGAGATTGGGTGGTGGGAATTGTGTGGAATTGTACCCCTCCTAACCTATGGTTTTGTTAATTAATACTTTCTTAAATAAAAAAATTAAAATATATATATCTTTAAAAAAAAACATCGTTGAGGGTTTTCTCCCCAAAGGTTTTATATTTTACCTTTCTTAGGATCCTTCTATTGGCCATTTCTACTTCTCTGGTTTGTCTCTCATCATTGTTCCACTGGTACTGAATGGTTAATAATATAAACTTCTACCTGAAAATGGGTTACCTCTAGGTGTCCAACAACAGATAAGTGGCTGAAAAGTTGTATTATATACACAATGGAATACTATTCAGTTATTAAAATGGTTTCACCACTTTTACCCCATCTTGGATGGAGCTTGAAGGAATCATGTATTAGTGGATAGCACTTAGAGATGTATTGGCAGACAGGACTTGAGAAAGCCTTCTACAATGCTTGAAATGTTCCACAGCATCCAAGACAATAGGTAATATTATGTAAGCAGTGGAAACATTCAGAAAGGAATGGAAAGAAACAGGACATGGAGACACAAAGAATTGGAAGTGGAGGGGTGAGGAGTTGAAGAGGGTAACTCTAACCAGTGCTGATTTGTTAAAAACTTTCATTTTATTCTATTGAGAGGAAGAGAGAGAGAGAGAGAGAGAGAGAGACAGAGAGAGAGAGAGAGAGAGAGAGAGAGAGAGAGAGAGAGAGAGAGAGGGAAAGCGACCAGAGCATTGCCCAGTTTTGGCTTATAGTGGTGCCTGGGATTGAACCTGAGACCTCAGAGCCTCAGGCATCAAAGTGTTTTGCAGAACCATTATGCCATCTCCCCAGTCCCACTGCTGATTATATCTGTCAAATTGGTGACTCTACACTGAACTCAGCTGCTTTCTTCCTCTCAAATCTCCATCATCAAGCCTACAGAATCCCCTTATTTATCCTAACCCAAGAGTATTGTAGTGTTTAGCCATGGGCTTCATTAGCCACTGTTGACCTCTCTGCCTTTGAAAGTTTCTTCACAATTACTATAACTCTCATATCCTTAATGGAATGGGCCACTTCTGTTCCAAGAGCCATTTCATTTGGCTGTGCCTCTGGGTAGTTGGAGGAGTAAGGGATCTTGCTGAGTCAGCCAGAGTCATCATTTTTCTGTCCACTCTATCAGTCCATTTACTTTAAGAGCCTGTCAGGAAGAAGATGAAGCATCTCACTGGGGTGTTGTGTCCAGAGCTGACTGCTGGAATGACACTACCCTGGAGTTGGCCCAGGTAATTCATAGCACTCAACTGGTTAACAGGCAATCAGCTTTGACTTCTTGGGGATATAGAAATGTAAAAGATGCAAACTAAAAGAACTATAGAGGGGTGCTGAAAAGACAGTATAATGGTTATGCAAGATACCTTTTGAACATAAGGCTCTGAGATCCCAGGTTCAATACCCAGCACCACCACAAGCCAGTTGAGCAATGCTCTGCTCTTTATCATTGTATCTTTCATTCTGTATCTCTTTCAATAAATAAATAAATAAATAAATAAATAAATAAAAATATTAAAAAATAAGTTTAGAGAGATTCAGGTCCGGGAACACAGGAGATCCCAGGAAGGATGCTTAATTAAAGTTACATCATCAATGCATCTTTTAAAAGATGAACTTAAAGGAAAGTGACTACAGATTCAGCTCTAAAAAGTTTACTTTTTCTCCCTGCAACAGTTGTCCCTTAGACAAACAGACTTTGGTGGGAATGTCTCTTTGCTGCAAACTTACTTTATTTCCAGAGAAATAGCTTCCCTTTAGAACCCAGAAAGTTAAAGACGCTTAGCTCATGGACCTGAAGAGGCAAGACTAGGTGCCACAAAATCTTTGGACTCTCTGAAGGACCTGATGCACATCAGTACCTGACTTTGCAGTTTGATGCCAAGCAACATAGCTCTCACTCCCTAGTTCTCCTGTGCCTCATTCAGCCCTGTGGACTATGATGTTCTGATAGGGGAAAAAGAAACCAGGTGGCATGGTAGAAAGGTTTACTGACTAAAAGACAGAGAGGCCTGGCATATAGCTCTGGTGCTGCCACTTATATCGTCAGACCATATGTCTTTGAACCTCATATCTCCCAACTATAAAATGGATATGATATTATCTACTTTTCCAGAATAGTATATGGATAAGTTAATATCTGAGGCCAGGCAATGGCACCTGGGTGAGCACATATGCACAAGGATCCAGGTTCAGTTCCTAGTTTCCACCTGATGGGAGATGACTTCATGAGCAATAATGTGGTGTTACAGGTATCTCTCTTTGTCTCTCCCTCTCTATCTACTCCTCCCTTCTTAATTATCTCTTTGCCCTATCAAATAAAAAGAAAAAGAAGGAGGAAAAATGGCCACCAGAATCAGTGGATTTGCTGAGCAGACACCAAGCCCCAGTGATAACCCTAGTGACATTAAAATTAATTAATAAATGGCCATCGGAAGCAATGCACATTGCTAGGTACTTAGCAGGAACTCACCAAATGACTATAATAATTTTTATTGCCCTGACAGTCTTGAGCAAGTCCTTCTACCTTTAGGGCCATCAGATTGCATATCACATTTTAAATAGCAATAATACCCATCAGGTAGAGTTAGTATGATGTTAACTGAAGGCATGCTTCCATAGTGCCTTACAAAATACCCGGTACATAGCAGATACCACTTGCCTTTGAATTTGCACAGATACCAAAGACAACATAACCTAACTAGACGTTGGGCAGAGATGGCTTTAAGTCATTGTTTTCCAAAAATAAGGTCTCAACCTTCAATTAGAAGAATTGATAATTACAGTGCTATCAAACTGGGTCACTTATCTTAAGGACAGGAAACTGATCACAGGGTTTCTAATGAAAAAAATTTATCCAGTAGCACCAGTTTGTTCGTTGTGGTTCCTGTCAACTGAACTTTCTACATTTCTCAAGATTCCTGGGGGACTAAATAAGGCTTATTTTGGAAAAGTTGTAAGAGCAGAGGGAAGGATAAACACCAGCCTCTGCAGGATGCTTTAGTTCTATTCCATGAACTACAGCAGTTTAGTCTGACCATTGCACAAGGATGAGAAGCATTCAAGTAATGGAATAAACAGTTTTTAGTAAGAAAGACAAATGCTGAATACGGGGACTGGATCAGTGCTCTGGAAACATTAAAAACTGCCAAAGTGTTTGCTTAGGAGAATAGAAAGACCTTCCCCCAAAGAAGCCATATTTGAGTCTTATTTTGAAGTACGAGTTGGATTTCAGATGAGGGTAGGATGAAACAGCATGAACAAATGTAGGGAGAAATAATAAGGTTCAACACATTTAGAAAAATGATCCAGTGTGACTCAAAGTGCAGAGCATGCGAGGAATGGTTGGAAGGCTGAACAGGAAAAGAATTGTAAGTCTCCTTGTAGGATAGACTATGGAGCACGGTTTTTGTATTTAAAGAAACAGGGATCCTAAAATCATTGTAAACTGGAACACAGTAGCATGATCAGATCTGTGTTTTAGAAAGCATATATGACCATTGTGTGGACATTGGGCTGCAGGGGGTAGAAGGTGGGTGATATGGAGGCATAGAAGCCAGTCAGGAAGGTGTTGTGATAGGCTGGACGAGAAATAATGATGGTTTGCACTAGGACAGAGGCAATGAGAGAGAGGAGAGGAACTGGTCTTTGGTGGTGAGTTAAATGTGAGGATTGAAGGAAAGCAAGGGTAAAGATGACTTTAAAATTAGTAGTTTGGGAAACCAGGTTGAAGAGACTAATATTAATATAAAGAACATAGGGTGAGCATTGGAAACATCATTACAAGCCCTTTTGTAGGCTTTTCCAGGACCATACACTATTGATTAGCAATGGTAGGGCCTGCTCCATTCTTTAAGGGGTAGCTGGGTCATCCTAATCTACCACTCAAGGAGACTGGTTCTGAAATGAGTGCAGCCTAGAATGTTCCCAGCTGTGACAATGGACTGTGAGCTCAGACTGACAGGGACTCTGGTTGTACAGGCTCCTGTAGTAAATACGAATAGATATGGCCCCCAGGATAGAACATTGTGGTAAACAGTTAATTGCATTTATGTATCTTCTTCAAGTTCTCGAGAAACTCTTTGCCCTAATTCTGATTTCTAGTTCTACTCTCAACTCTGACACCATCTTCCCAGACAATATTTCTAGTCTATCCTCCTGTTAGTTATCAAGCTCAAACAAAATTGTTAAGACATAGGCTCCTAGCAACATTCCTAAAGCATACTTCCTAGCTTCCTGCTACCCTAAAACCCCCACTTTCATCTGCTCTATTACTACTTTATGGTTCCTGTTTATTAAACATGTTGTCCTGTTTTCCATATTATCACATCTCAGCCACCAAGTTCCAGATGCTACTATGATTCCATCCTGAATTATTTGGGCAAATCTTCTCACCAAGGCTTCCTGGAACCTCACCTCTCCAGAGCCCTACCCCACTAGGGAAAGATAGGAACAAGTTGAGGGTATGGATTGACCTGCCAACATGCATATCCAGTGGAGAAGCAATTACGGAAGTCATCTTCAGCACCCCAAAAATAATTTTGATCCATATTTCCAGCAGAGTAAACAATAGGGAAGTATCCAGTGGAGGGGGTGGGACACAGAACTCTGGTGGTAGGAAATGTATGGAATAATACCCCTAATATTTTACAATTGTGTTAGTCATTATTGAATCACTAATTTAAAAAAAAGAAAGAGACATAAAAAGACAAATAACTTCACATTCAAAGGTGTCAGGATTTGGACTTCAACACTTCATTATTTATTTATTTTTGGAGGGGCTTTGGGTGTGGGGAGAGGGAAGAGCAAAGTTCATCCCACAAATGCTAAAGAAGTTTGGGGAAATTCTAACACAAACATCCCCCCATGGCTATTGAGTTGAGCCTGACCTGAGATAAGATTATGTCAACATACACAGTTCTCAGTGTAATGGAGGAGCACTAGAGAGAGGTTGGGAACCTAAGTACATATGGTAGGAAAAAAAATGGTGATTTGGTTGAGGGTGAAATGTACTGGTGCCTATCTTAAGGAAATGTATGCTTGTGATAACTCAATCCTATAAATCAAAATTTTCTAAATAAAGTAATACTGGAAGTGAAGGGAAAAAAGAACATAAGATGTGAAGGAATGACTTACATTGAGTTTGAAATACATAAAAGGTAGAGGGAAATAAGAAAGATAATGTTCTTGGGGGGACAGGGGGCCCAAACAGTCCTTTGGTGGCGGTTATGGTGTTTGTGTACAGTCCTATTAATTTGTAGTCTCATTATTCACTATTTAATTAATATGATAGGGGAAAAACTGAATTACAAAATGAAAGATAATCTTCTATATGTCTGATACGGTGTGTTACCCATTTTGGGAATGATATTGATGTAATTTTCTTTTTTAATTTTCTTATTATCATTATTTATTTATTAAATAGAGACAGCCAGAAATCAAAAGGAAAGGGGTAATAAAGCAGGAGAGAGAAAGAGAGACACCAGCAACACTGCTTCACCACTTGCAAAGCTTTCCCCCTGCAGATGGGGACCAGGGGCTCAAACCTTGTGCATTGTGGCATGTGCACTCAACCAGGTGCATCACTACCCTGCCCCTCTGTTGATGTAATTTTCAACTTGTCTGAAACATTTTCAGTCTAATACATGTAGGTTGAAATTGTTGGTGCAGTTTGATGCAAACATAATATTGTTATGTGATTACTGCAGTAACCTCAGTTAACCAACACCATTCCCTTACATAAATACCCTTATTGTTTTGATAATATGCAGGTCTACTCTCTTTACTTTCAGTTGTATAATACAGTACTGTGAATTATACTCACCATGATATGAATTAGAAACAACCCTATAGTGACAGAGAGGGGATGTAATTAGTTGAATGCACTCAATACCATGCTCAAGGACCCAGATTCAAGCTCCTGGTGCCCACCTACGGGGGGGGGGAGTTTCATAAATGATGAAACAGGTCTGTAGATGCCTCTTGCTCTCCTTCTCTACCTTTCTCTCACCCCTCTCAAATCTTCTCTGCCTTATCAAATAAAAGAAAGAAAATAATAACAAGGGCCAAGGGAAATAACAGTGCCTTAGAGCACAGTGTCAGTATGTATGTGGCTCAGAGGTCTCAGGTTCAATCCCTGGCACTACCATAAACCAGAGATGAGCAGTGCTCTGGCATATCTATCTATCTATCTATCTATCTATCTATCTATCTATCTATCTATCTTTCTATCTCTATCTCTCATTAAAATAAGTAATAAGGTAAAAAAATATTTATTTTTTAAAATACAATTTTAAAGAGAAGCAACCATATAAAGTAGGTGGTATCATTACTCACATTTCATGGATGAAGAAAGTAAGGCCCAGAAAGACTGAGTGACAGGGCAAGTCAACTCTGACCCCAGATTTCTGGTATTTGCTCTTTGTTGCTCTACCAAGAGAGACAAACAGAGCCTTAAGCCTGTGTCCAGAGTCTAAACTGATGCTTTGGCAATTACCAAAGTCATTTGCTACAATTCCACCTAAAATAATTTCTGAAAAGGTACACTCCAGTCTGAGAGGCCTATCCAACTTGCTTGTTGACAACAAAAAAAATATTCTCCAATGCCTTTCTACCTGACTGATAACCTGAAGGCCTTCTCAGGGTCCAAAGTTCCTCTCACTTGCATTGGTCTTAGGCCCAGACTCAGTGATCTCTAAGAAAACATCAACAGTCACCAAAAGGCATAGACATCACAGTATTTATAAAGAAGCATGCAAGTACTTTGGAAATTTCAATACCCAGGGGAAGTGTACCAGAAAGACTTGGGGAATTGAGGTATTTTGTACTTTCACTTTTTTTTTCAGTCTCAGACACCAATCCATGTTCAACAATTGCCTTCCTGAATGGCCTTTCTCAGTTTTATTCTTTATTTGTCTCTTATCGACCACTTCCATCCTCAGTGGCTCTTCGGAGTCACTCCAAGAGCGCCGTGGTTTTAATTAACCAAGTGGTTTGGTGCCATCAGCCTCCTTCCATCAATTTATTAGTCATATCCTTCTTGGGCTCATTAATGAACATACTTAATAACATTGTTTCCAGCCCCAAGTCTCTGGAGCCCTCTCCCCTCCCCACAGTGCCTTTCTCCTTGCCAGGAACTGCTGGACATTCAGACCCTGACTCCTTCATCCTGTACCAGTTTGAAATTCATAAATATGAACTTATTCTCCAGGGCTGGAGAGGCTCTCTGAGCATGTGTGTGGGTGTAGGGATGCATATGTATGTGAAAGGGGATCTGAGAGAAGCAGGCAGATGAGAACAACAGAAGAAGATGATACAATTTTTTCCATAATAAGGTTTTTATCCACAGGCCTTTTGAAAAATCAGTCAATTACATATAATATATGTCCTTTATCTCCTCATCAACAATCTGCTGTCTTTACTGGCACTGCGCCACCTCCCCCCCCACCATGAATCATCGCTCATAAAATGTCACAGCTGAAAAGGGGCCTTAAAGACCATCTAGCACAGATTCTTAAGTGTCTAGATGAGGGAATTTGGGCTCAGAGAGGGACAACTATTCTCACCTGCAGTCATCAGTAGACCTCACCCTCCCCCCCACCACCTTTCCCTAATAGAGCATGAACAGTAATAGACATGCTGTTGGCTGCTGACAACAGAAGGAGGAAGAGAAGAGAGGAAAGGGGAAAGAGAAGAGAGGTGTGTGTGTGTGTGTGTGTGTGTGTGTGTGTGTGTGTGTGTATGTGTGTGTGTCTGTGTGTGTGTCTGTGTGTGTGTGTGTGTGTGAGAGAGAGAGAGAGAGAGAGAGAATTGCTGCCCAAACTCAAGGAGCCAATACCTGCTCCAGAGTTCAGAGGACTGTTGTTTGGGTTCAAATCACAACTTGCTAAGTCATTACTTTTGTTTCCTGGGGTTGGCATAATGACTACAGTTTGGTGCTTACAAGATGAATATACTACTCCATTTTGCCATATTTTTTTGATGGAGCAGAGAGAAAGTCAGAAGGGACAACAAGAGAGAAAGAGAGAGAGAGCGATAAAAGGAGAAATACCTGTGGTGCTGCTTCACTACTTGAAAAGCTTTGCTCCACTACAAGTAGGGATCAGAGACTTGAACCAAGTCCTTGTTCATGGTAATGTGTGCACTCAGCCAGGTGTGCTACTACCCAGTCTCCTCTGTCTTCATATTTACATGGCCTTCTCTGAGTCTATGTTTCCTCTCATCTGCTTATAAAAGCGCCAGTTATCGAATTTAGGGTCTACTACCTAAATGTAAGTGATTTCATCTCAAAGTCTTTAACTAATTACATCTGGAAAAAAACCTTTTTCCAAATAAAATAAATTTTTTAAAAATAATATCACATTTTAAGGCTCTAGGTGGGCATGAATAGGGTGGGGAGGCACTGCTAAACCAAGCATAAAATCTCTCTGAGCCTCAGTTTCATCGTCTGTAAAATAGGGATTATGATATTTCTCATATTTTTCATGAGGTTTTGAATATTAGGTGAATATATGTAAAAAAGGGGGGTGAATAACTGGACACTTCATAAATCTGGTACTGACATTGTAGCCTCTACCTTTACTCATGAGGTCCTTAAAGAATTATTCTCTCTCTCTCTCTCTCTCTCTCTCTCTCTCTCTCTCTTCAAGAGCAGTGTTTGGCATAAAAGAGAGACTTATTAAACACTTGTGAAATGAATATATGATTGTTTTGGAGTCATACCCAAGAGAAGTTCTTCTGTACAAGGTAGTAGTGCCCTGGAAGACTCACCCATACATGCCTCGAGTTGGAAAATCTAGCGTTCACCCTATCCCTTGAGGGGGAATCACCAAAGTGACCTGGAGCTTATTGGGGTATCCAGGCTTATAATCACTGAAGGGCACCCCTAGGCCATACACAGCACAAAGGGAGAGCACATATGAGAGCTATTTGGATCATGTGTCTTGTGGACACAAATACCTCTATTGAGGGTGGGAGAAGAGGAGAAGGCAGGCAGGCACCAGCTGCTGGTTGACCCAGGTCAGTGAGTGCTTCAGGTCTCTAAATACAACCCCCCAAAGGGGTTCTGGGGGCACTGCTAGCGGTGTTAACAGTAACAGTCATGGAGCTCCCTATAGGCTGTGCCTTTAGTTGGACATCATCGCCCGAAGGATGTCCTTACTAGGAAATAGGAAAAGTGCCTGGCAGGGGCTGAGCCAGCTGCCCAGCTGTCCTTCAGGGCTCAGTTACCTTTCACTCCCTCCCTACTGGGCAGGAATTTGCTCTGAGTTTGAGTGAAAGATATGTGTGTGTGTGCGTGTGTGTGCGTGTGCGTGTGCGTGTGCGTGTGTGTGTGTACTTTAGGGTGTGCTTGTATGTGTATTCATTGTGAGATATTCATGTACCTGTCTGATAAGGGTGTGCTCCTAGGCAGGAAATTATAATCTAAACCAGCCTCCAAAGCCAAGGCCCAGAGAAGAAGCAAGATCATAAATTAGCACACTAGCTGAAAGACTTAGTCTGAATGCATAAGGGTGCCTGGCTAAGGAAGGGCATGGGGTACTGGCATCAGAGAAGCAAGAATTGGGTTTTCCCTTTATGAGAATGCAGGATCTTGGAGCCACTCCTTGCTACCCTTCCCAGGACTATCAAATGAGGTAACCAGTTCAGAGACAGTCAGGAGCCGGAATTGGGAGCTGAGTTTGTGGCATGATGGGTAATTCAGTTGGTGGCCAGCATAAGGGCTACAACAGATTGAGAAATAACTAACATCTATTGAGCATGTACTCGGTACCAGACATTGTGTTAAACGCTTAACAAACATTGATCATTTGTTCCTCAGAATACTCCTGAGAGATTTACCAATGGTATCCCCCTTTCCAGTGAAAAATCCAAGACCCCAAGGTGACACAGCTACACAGCTAAGAAATGATAGAGCCAGAATCAGAGACCAAACTGGCTGATTTCTAAAAGTCAGTGTTCCTAACTTTTATAATAGGACTCTGTCAAAGACCAGGGGAGGAGACTAGGGCTGGGGCTAATATTGAAAGTTTAAGTTTCAGGTGAAAAAAACTGGGGGAACTGTTTATTTGCGGTCTGTCATAGATTCGGTTTTTGATTAATTGCTGCGCCAAAAGAAGTGTACCGATTGTGTTGAGGTAGCGCCCTCTTGTGGGTAAAACAGTGGTAGCAAGTAAATGAGGGCGTTTTGCAGGTTTTTTTTTTCTTTATTGATTCTGGGGTATTGGTTTGGCTCAATGTTTGTCGGAGCCTCAGGTGTTGACAGTTCCTCAGAAAGTGAATTCAGAAAGTGACTGAATTGTCACGAAACTACTGAGAGAAAGGCCTTAAAATTAGTCTATCTGAATACACTGGTCTGGGGGGCAGCTGAAACCTACTTTAAGACCTAAGCTGTTAAAAAGGATTTGAGAAGAGACTAAGTCTAGTTTCACAGGGTAGCATTAAAAAAACATGAAAGAAAATCTGTTTTCTTTCTGTATATCCTTAGGTACCACGTATTAAAATAATGACAACCCCAAGTTATTGTAAATCATAAATCAAACAATGATAATTAGTAATAACAAAGATTTAATGTAAATATAATATATTTATATTAAATATATATTATTTAAATAAATATAGATATATACATGTATTCATATATTGTATATATATTAAATATGTATTTAAGACTAGAATTCTAATCTGTGGAATGGTGTATATATATATACAATATGCAGTAATTAATAAAACTATAACCTGTTGAATTCCTACTATAAGCCAGCATTCCATTATTTTTATAAAAATCTCGCAGAGTGGAAATTATTTTTCCCATTTTACAGTTCAGGAAGCTGAACCTCAGAAGTTAAGTGATTTGAATAGTCACCAAGCTAAGAAGTGACAGAACATGAAGCAAGACCCAGATCCATGTGACTTTAGAGTCAATGCTTTTTCTCCTGTGGATAAATTTACCAATAAAGTATCTTTAGCATCTGAAAATCCCATCATTCTCATCAGTGTCAAATGCTATTTATCACAGGTCTTCTGTCTGCTGGATAGTGGTCTAGACTCATTTAATTTTCACAGCAACCCTACTAGACAGTCATTGTTGTCCACTTTCTGCAGATTTGGGAAGCTGAAGTGCAGAAGAAAGCATGTGACTTGCCATAGTTCATATGCAGCATTAATACATGGTTTTTGTTGTGGTGGTTTTATTCATCTTCATAGAGACCGAGAGAAACTGACAGAGAAGGGAGAGATAGAGAGGGAAAGAGAAAGAGAGGCACATTCTGCTCTGCTTCACCACTCATAAAGCTCCCCCTCCCCCCACAGGTGGAAACGAAGGGGAAGTGGCTTGAATCTTGATCCCTGCACTTGGTGATGCGTGTTCTCAACCAAGTGTGCCATCACCCTGTCCTTACCACATATATAACATGAAATGCAACTTCTTACCATTATCATACACTGCCTCTACAATGGCAAAACTATACCATCAAAAGACTTGAAGACATAATTGATAGTGTAGATGTGCTCAGAATAAACTCCAAGACCTAAAAAATGGCTAGATTTCAGAAAAAGAAGAATGAACATGGGATTATCCCACTCTGAAGTTGAAAAATAAGAACAGAAGGGGAAGCACAAAGCAGAACTCAGACTGGATTTAGTTTATTACCCCAAAGTAAAAGACTCTGGAGCAGGGGGAAGTGTTCAGGTCCTGAAACATGAAGGCAGAGGAGGACCTAGGTGGAGGGTTAGAAAGTTATGTGGATAGAGTAGGGCACCAAAGTAAAAACCCTGGGTTAAGGGTGAGGGTGTATGTTCGTTTCATGGGGTGGGTGGGGAGGGGGATGGGATACAGTCTTTTGGTGGTGAGAATGGTGTTTATGTACACTCCTATTAATCTGTAGTCATATAAATGACTGTTTAATTAAAGAGAGGGGAAAATTGATTGAATGTCTCAAACTTTTTAGTGTACAGACCACAGGCTGAGTCTTTGATATGCTGACTCTTTTAAAAGCTTAGACAAGGGAGAACAGAAGCAACAGGTGGCACAGCTATATTCAAATAATATCAAAGGACAGAAATTATGGTGATGTTGTGTATGATACAGCAAATCCTAACAACGGGATTTTTTCAAAGTTAACCCAATTGCCAAATAATAAGATTATAGCAATAACTATCTATTGTCTTCTTAAACCCTAAGACAGCAGGAACCTCCCACTTCCTCTATAAAGCCTAGATTTCCCCACTCTTGGAACTTCTAGTGTGGGGCTCACTTTCCAGCATGCTTCTCTCAATTCATACCAAATGACATCGCATCTGCTGTTCACAACCTAATCAAAGCAACAAGTACCACCTCGGTATGCTTCACTTCAGACTGTGTCCAGAGACATCAGGCATGGAATATCTACCCTTCAGCTTCATTACTCGGTGAGACCTTTCCTTTCAAAGGATTCTCTGATTCCATTCCAGGTGGTTCACTTCTTAACAAAGTCCCAAAACCTAGATATAGACCAGGTCCCATGAGATAGGGCATATGTTTACATGTATCCATAAACTAGGGCAAAATATATACATGAAAGCAAAAGAGCACAATAGTCTGCAGTGAGTATGTAGTTCATAATGAAATAGTGCCTACTTAGACTTAGATACCCTCCTCACCTATTTCCTATTAAACTTCCCTCACTCACTCCCAAGCTATCCTTATCAAAGCAAAGACTGAAAAAGCTGAATAAGGGCAAGAGACTGGCATACTTTAACTACGACTCTTTAGTCCTATCGGGCCACCCCATCAGCTGGGGCTCTATTCGGGGAGTCCTGAGATTCCCAAACAGACATGATGGGCCTAGACCTCCAATAAATCCCTCTCTCCATTGTTACCAGTCATCTCTATCAGGAACAATACAATAAACCCGTGATCCCCCATAGGACCTTGCCCTCAACTTGAATCAACAATGGTAGAGAATGTTCCATATCTTCTAAAGGGAAGCTGGACAACATACTCTATGCTATGCCTGAGGAAAATGGGTCCTGATATTGGGGCATCTTGGAATGTTCCTACTGATGACCACAGAATGTGAGGTTAGATCTACAGGCATGCAGAGGTCACATAGGCTCCTAAGCTGAATATGGTCCCCAGATCTGATCAAATTGATGGTGTTTATAGTCAACAATATTTATACTGCTTTCCCATATTGGGGAGCTACTCTCTTCCCAGATCCAGCTTTCTGGTCCTTTTTCCAGCTATGACATCATTTCTCCAGACAATAACTAAGATTCACCTGCATATCAGATTTCAGGCTCAGGTAAAAAAAAAAAAACTAGTATAGCCACAGGCCTTTTGGAATATAACTAAAATATGCCTACTAGCTATCTACAGAAAGGAAAGCCTCTCCCCCACAGCTCTTCATCTGCACTACTCCAACATTTAGGTTCATGATTAGTCAACAACATGCTTAACTTTATATGTTAACTCTCTTTTTAGCCACCAGGTTCCAGATGCTAGCATGATGCCAACCAGACTTCCCTGGACAAACGACCCCACCAATGTGTCCTGGAGCTCTGATTCCCCACAACCCCACCCCACTAGGGAAAAAGAGAGGCAGGCTGGGATTATGGATCAACGTGTCAACTCCCATGTTCAGCAGGGAAGCAATTACAGAAGCCAGACCTTCCACCTTCTGCATCCCACAATGACCTTGGGTCCATACTCCCAGAGGGTCAAAGAATAGGAAAGCTATCAGGGGAGGGGATGGGATACGGAGTTCTGGTGGTGGAAATTGTGTGGAGTTGTACCCCTCTCATCCTATGGTTTTGTCAATCTTTCCTTTTTATAAATAAAAAACATTTAAAAGAATGTTATGTGGAAAACAAAAATGTTACATATTTAACAACTACCGTATTTTACTGTTGACAGTAAACCATTTATCCCCCCAATAAAAGGGGGGAAACGATGGCTAGATTTAAAGTATGCTCTCCAGCTCCTTCACTCTATTTCTTTACCTTGATTTACTTGCCTTCATAGCACTTACTATTCCAATGTCTGTGTTTATTATCTATTTTCCAACAGACTGTGAGCTTCTTGAGGACAGGACCATTAGATGTCTTCCTCTATTCTTAGTTCATAGCATAGAATGGTCACAGAATATGCCTAGAAGGTATTCAGGCATAAAATACTCTCCTACAGGCTCTTAGACTTTTTAAGCAACCTATCTTCTTTTTTTAATATATTTTTACTTTTTAATTTATTTTTTATGTATTTTTATTTTTATTTGTAAAAGGGAAACACTGACAAAAAAACCCCCATAGGATAAGAGGGGTACAATTCCATACAATTCCCACCACCAGAACTCCATATCCCATCCCCTCACCTGACAGCTTTCCTATTCTTTTCCTATTCTTTATGGTGTCTTTTAGGTCTTTCTACTTGCTTGCTGCATATACTGACTCACTGCAGACTATTGTGCACTTTTGCTTTCAGGTATATATTTTGCCCTAATTTATGGATACATGTGAAGATATGTCCTATTTCATGGGACCTGTTCTGTAGCTAGGTTTTGGGACTTTTTTACGAAGTGAACCACCTGGAATGGAATTAGAGAATCCTATGAAAGGAAAAGTCTCACCCGAGTAATGAGGTTAAAGGGCTGACATTCCATGCCTGATGTCTCTGGACACAGTCTGAAGTGAAGCATGCTGGAGTGGCACTCGTTGCATTGATTAGGTTGGGATCGGCGGATGCAATATTATTTGATATGAATTGAGAGAAGCATGCAAGACAGTGCGACCCACCCTAAGGTTCCAGGACTGGGGAAAATATAGGCTCTATAGTGGAAATGTGAGGTTCCTGCTGTCCTAGGGTTCAAGAGGACAATGGATAGTTAATGTTATCCTCACATTATTTGGTAATTGAGTTAACTTTGAAAGGTCCCTTTGTTAGGGTTTGCTGTATAGTACCCAGCATCTTGTATATAGCTGTGCCACCAGTTGCTTCTGTTCTACCTGGTCTAGGCTTTTGTGAGAGTCAACATATCAAAGACTCAGCCTATGTATTAAAAAGACTCAGTCTGTTTTAAAAAGTTCAAGACCTACAATCAATTTTCCCCTCTCATTAATTAAATAGTTATTATATGACTGCAATTTAATAGGAGTGTACCTAAACACCATTCCCACTACCAAAAGACTGTGTCCCATCCCACCCACCCACCACCACCCCACCACCACTCCCGGAAGCTGAATGTCCACCCTCCCCCTCACCACAGGGTTTTAACTTTGGTGCTTTACTCTCAATTTATTCCAATCGTGCTATTAGTTTTCCTTTCTGTTATTCTTTCTCAGCTTCTGTTGATGAGTGGGATCAGCCCATACTCATCGTTATCTTTCTGACTTAGCTTACTTAACATAATCCCTTCTAGCTCCATCCAAGATGGGTCAGAGAAGGTGGGTTCATTGTTCTTAATAGCTGCATAGTATTCCATTGTGTATATATACCAAAGCTTTCTCAACCATTCATCTGTTGTTGGGCACCTAGTTTGCTTTCAGGTTTTAGCTATTATGAATTGTGCTGCCATGAACATAGGTGTAGACATATCTTTTTGATTGGGCATTATGGAATCCTTAGGGTATATCCCCAGGAGAGGAATTACTGAATCATATGGAAGGTCCATGTCTAGCCTTGTGAGAGTTCTCCAGACTGCTCTCCAGAGAGGCTGGACCAATTTACATTCCCACCAGCAGTGCAGAAGGGCTCCTCTATCCCCACAGCTTCTCCAGCATTTGTGCTACTGTCCTTTTTGATGTATGCCATTCTCAATGGGTGGGTGGTATCTCAATGTTGTATTTATTTGTATTCCTCTGACAGTCAGTGACCTGGAGCAGTTTTTCATATGTTTCTCAGCCTTTTGGATATCCTCTGAAATGAATATTTTGTTCATATACTCTGCACATTTTTGGGTGGGGTCATTTGCTTTTTTGGTGCTAAGTTTGCTGAGCTCTTTGTATATTTTGGTGATTAGTCTCTTGTCTGATGTATGGAATGTGAAGATCTTCTCCCATTCTATGAGGGGTCTCTTTGCGTGATAGTTTCTTTGGCTGTGCAGAAGCTTTTCAATGTAATGTAGTCCCATTTGTTTGTTTCTGCTTTAGTCTTCTTTGCAATTGGGTTTGTATCCTTAAAGATGTCCTTGAGGTTTAGGTGGGAAAGTGTTCCACCAATGTTTTCCTCTAAGTATTTGATAGTTTCTGGTCTAACATCCAGGTCCTTGATCCATTTGGAATTGATTTTTGTTTGTTGTGAGATAAGGTGGTTCAATTTCATTCTTCTGCATGTTTCAACCCAGTTTTCCCAACACCATTTATTGAAGATAGCCTCCTTCTTCCATTTAATATTTTGCACCCCCTTATCAAAAAATTAACGTCCAAATGTGTGAGGGTTTATTTCTGGGCTTCCAATTCTGTTCCACTAGTCTGTGTGCCTATTTTTGTTCCAGTACCAGGCTGTTTGATGGTGATGGCCTTGTAATATAGTTTGAGATCTGGGAGTGTGATGCCTCCATTTCTGTTTCTTTTCCTCAAGATAGTTTTGGCAATTCTAGGTGTTTTCAGGTTCCAGATAAATGATTGTAGTGTTTGTTCTATTCTCTTAAAGAAGCTTGGTGGAACTTTGATGGGTATTGCATTAAATTTGTATATGGCTCTGGGGAGAATATTCATTTTGATGATATTTATTCTTCCAATCCATGAGCATGGGATATCTTTCCATTTCTTGGTATCAGTTTCTATTTCCTTGAGTAGCGACTCATTGTTTTCAGCATACAAGTCTTTCACTTCTTTGGTCAACTTTATTCCTAGGTATTTGATTGATTTTGCTGAAACAGTAAATGGGAGTGATTTCTGGATGTCTTCTTCTTCAGATTTAGTGTTTGCATAAAGAAATGCCACTGATTTTTGTACATTGACTTTGTAGCCTGATACCTTGCTATATTGCCTAATAACTTCCAGTAATTTTCTACTAGATTCTTTAGGTCTTTCTATGTATACTATCATATCATCTGCAAATAGTGAGAGCTTGACTTCTTCCATTCTAATCTGTATCCCTTTGATTTCTTTCTCTTGCCTGATTGCTATGGCAAGAACTTCCAATACTATGTTGAAGAGTAACAGTGACAGTGGACAGCCCTGTCTAGTCCCCGATCTGAGGGGGAATGCTTTCAGCTTCTGTCCATTGAGTATGATGTTGGCTGTAGGTTTGCTATATATAGACTCCACTATCTTGAGGAATTTCCCATCTATTCCCATTTTTTGTAGAGTTTTGAGCATGAATGGGTGTTGGATTTTGTCAAAGGCTTTCTCTGCATCTATTGAGATAATCATGTGGTTTTGGGATTTGCTTTTATTGATGTGGTGAATGACATTGATTGACTTACGGATGTTGAACCGGCCTTGCATTCCTGGGATGAATCCCACTTGGTCATGATGAACAATCTTTTTGATGTGTTGCTGTATCCGGTTGGCCATGATCTTGTTTAATATTTTGGCATCTATGTTCATCAGAGATATTGGTCTGTAGTTTTCCTTTTTTGTTCTGTCCCTATCAGGTTTTGGTATCAGGGTGATGTTGGCTTCATAGAAGGTGGAAGGGAGTATTCCTGTTTCTTCAATCTTATGGAATAGCTTAAGAAGTATGGGTATTAACTGTTTCCTGAAAGTTTTGTAGAATTCGTTTGTGAAGCCATCTGGTCCAGGACTTTTCTTGTTGGGGAGATTCTTAATAACGGTTTCAATTTCTTTGTCTGTGATTGGTGCATTTAGATTTTGTAGTTCTTCTTGGTTCAGTTTTGGAAGTGCATAGGTTTCTAGGAATTGTTCCATTTCTTCCAGATTCTCTAGCTTGGTGGCATATAGTTCTTTATAGAAGTTTTGCAGGATTCTCTGGATTTCTGTGGTGTCAGTTGTGATATCTCCTGCATCTTTTACAATTCTATTAATTTTAGTCTTCTCTCTTTTTTGTTTGGTGAGTCTGGCTAGGGGTTTGTCAATTTTGTTTAATCTTTCAAAGAACCAACATTTGGCTTCATTGATCTTTTGTATGGTTCTTTCATTTTCGATGTTGTTTATTTCTGCTCGAACTTTAGTGATTTCTGTCCTTCTGGTTGCTTTAGGGTTCCTTTGTTCCTCTTCCTCTAAGTCCTTGAGGTGTGCAGTAAGGTCGTTCATTTGAGCTTCTTCTTGGTGTTTAATATGTGATTGTATGGCTATAAGTTTCCCTCTCAGTACTGCTTTAGCTGTGTCCCAAATATTTTGATAGGTTGTGTCTTCATTTTCATTTGTTTCCAGGAACATTTGAATTTCCTGTTTGAGTGAGTCTCTGACCCAGTGGTTCTTAAGGAGCATGTTGTTTAGTTTCCAAATTCTGTCTTTTAATAATTTTCCGTTTGTTGTTAAATGTTAGTTTTACTCCACTGTGGTCTGAGAAGATACTTGGAGTGATTTCAATGCTCTTGAATTTATTGATGCTGTCTTTGTGGCCTAACATGTGGTCTATCCTTGAGTATGTGTTATGTGGATTTGAAAAGAAGGTGTATTCCAGTTTTTTGGGGTGGAGGAGTCTGAAAATGTCCAAGAGGTCTAGTCTGTCGATCTCTTCATTCAATTCTCTTGTATATTTATTGGTTCTCTGCTTTGTTGATCTGTCTAAGTGTGAGAGTGGGGTATTGAAGTCTCCCACTATTATTGTATTACTATTGATGTATTTTTGAAATTCTTTCAGTAGATGCTTAACGTATTTATTTATTTATTTATTTATTTATTTTTTGCTTAACGTATTTAGATGGTCCCTCGTTGGGTGCATAGATGTTAATAATTGTTAAGTCTTCTTGGCTGATTGATCCTCTAATCATTATGTAATGTCCTTGCCTATCTTTTATTACTTTATTTAATTCAAAATCTATCGTGTCTGAGATGAGAATGGCTGTTCCTGCCCTTTTTTGTGAACCGTTAGCCTGTATGATAGTTTTCCATCCTTTCACTTTAAGTCTGTGTTTATCTTGTTGTGACAGATGGGATTCTTGCAAGCAGCATATGGTTGGGTTATGTTTTCTGATCCATCCCCCCACCCTGTGCCTTTTGATGGGTGAGTTTAAGCCATTGACCTTTATTGATATTATGGATTTAATGTATTCTAGTGCCATTGTTCTAAAAAAGAATTTGTTTACTCTGATATATTGCAAGTATTATAGTGATGTTCTTGTTTATAAGAGGTCTTTTAGTACCTCTTTCAGGGCCGGCTTGGTGATGGTTGCCTCCTTTAACTGTTGTTTATCTAAGAAGGTTTTGATCCCTCCATCTAGCTTGAATTAAAGTCTAGCAGGATATATTATCCTTGGTTGAAACCCTTTTTCATTCAGGGCTCCTTAGATATCTTGCCACTCCCTTCTGGATTTTAGAGTTTGAGTGGAGAAGTCTGCAGATAATCTTATGGGTTTTCCCTTGTATGTGACTTTTTGTTTCTCTCTTGCAGCCTTTAGGATCCTTTCTTTATCCTTACTTCTTCTCATTGTGACTACGATGTGTCTTGGTGTCTTCAGGTCTGGGTTGATTCTGTTTGGTACTCTCTGGGCCTCTTGAACCTTGATATCCTTTCTGTTATTCAGGTCTGGGAAGTTTTCTTGTATTATTTCCTCTAGAATGTTTGCTTCCCCTTCCTCTCTTTCTTCCTCTAGCAGGCCAATTATACGAATGTTACTTCTTTTGAGATCATCCCATATGTCTCTGTTGTAGTTTTCAGTGTCTCTCAATCTCTTTTTAAGTTCTTTCACCTCTTTCTTAGTTTTCTCTAACTCATCCTCTGTCTGACTAATTCTGTTTTCTGCTTCTGTTAGTCTTCTTTCCCTTGCCTCAGCTTCTTTCTTCATTACAGCTATTTCAGCTTTCAGTTCTCTAATTGCCTCAAGATAATCAGTATTTTCCTTGGGGGTCTCAACTGTTGTTTCTCTAATACTGCCTTCCTTTCCTCCAATGTTGTTTTCATTTCTGTGATTAATAAGTTTATTATTGCTTGCATACTTTTCTTATCTATGGTTACTTCTGGCTGACTTATAGTTTCTTCTGGGCTCTTGTCTTCATTCATTGGAGTAGCAGTTTTATTTGTTTTTAATCTACCCATTTTTTTATTTATGTGTTTCTCTTTTTTTATGCTCTGTTGTTCCTCAGTTGTTGAGTACAAGTAACACTGTACTAAATATCTTTATGACAATTGTACTCACCAACCTCCGGAATTACAGTAGCAACTGAAGTAAGTACTGAAGTAGTTTAGTCATTACCAGTTAGCCAAACAATTTCTCCAGTCCGTGAAAAAATAGTGACCAAATCCCAGTGAAGAAAGAGAAAAGAAAGAGAGGATAGCAAGAATAGACAGCTATGCAAATCTACTATCCACTGTATATTCTAGGGGTAACAAGAGGGGAAAGGGAACTAGAGCAGAGATACACACATTGAGAGTCCACTCCGAGTCAGATTTCTTCCCCAAAGTAATTCACAATTCAGAAAGGCAAAGAAGAAAGAAGAAGTGTATGACAAGATTAAAAAAAAGAGAGAGAGAGAGAAGAGAGATAAAAGGTAGAAGATAAGAAAAAGAGTTGTAATTAAAGAGCAGTGCAAGGAACTTCCCAAATGTGTATCAGTGAATTAAAAAAAAAAAACACCCTGTTTGGTGGTATGGGGTATCCTGCTAGGAGCTGGTCCCCAGGGACTGTTTATGGGGGGGGCAGGAAGGATGTATGCTTGAAAATTAAAAGGGAGAAAAAAGAATTTTTCCCCCTACTCTAATTCTTAACCCTAATTAAGTTATAGTCATCTCCTTGGCACTGCTATGACACCTTATTGGCTGGCCTGCTAAAGGCAGAAAATCCTATTGTCTCCAGGGAATGTGTTTGGAGCTCCGAGGCTAGCAGCTTCTCTGTCCGCCATCTTCCGGGAAACCCCCCCCTCCAGACTTTTTTAAAGGATTTCTCGAAAATGAAAACTAGCTCCAAGTCCTTTGATCCAATGAGAGCTATACTCAAGAAGTCTTTGGATCCGCCCTCAGGGTCGCGGTGGTCCCTGGAGACTCCCAAGAGAAAGCCCCCGAGCTAAAGTGCTCTCTCCAGGTCCTCTGCCGGCCGCCCAGCAGCGCTCTGCAACCGGCTGGCGGAGGAGCCGCCTTCCCGGGCGGAGGACAATGCCCGGCGCACTCGCCTTGCCCGGCACTACCTGGTAAGTCTGGAGCAGCCCGCCCGCTATTCCGTGCCACCTTTACTCTAATTCTTAACCCAAATTAAATTATAATCACCTCTTTGGTGACTATAATTATTGACTGGCCTGCTAAAGGCAGAAAATCCTACCGTTGCCAGACGATGTGATCAGAGCACTCGCTGTTAGCAGCTTCTCAGTCCGCCATCTTCCCCCTGGTTCGAGCTGATATTTTTAAATACCCTAGACTATGCTGGTTATGTCTCCTTGGATATAGTAATAGAGATAGGTGTGGTCCAGGAGGTGGCACAGTGACTAGGGAACTAGACTCTCAAGCATGAGGTCCTGAGTTCAATCCCCAGCAGCACATGTACCAGAGTGATGTCTGGCTCTTTCTCTCTCTCCTCTTATCTTTTTCATTAATAAAATAAATAAAAATCTTTAAAAATAAAAAGTAATAGAGATAGATAATAACAAAACTAAAAATCTATAGCTTGTCTATATATATATATATATATATATATATATATATATTTTTTTTTTTTTTTTACTTTACCTAACAATTAAGTGTTAGAACTTGTACATATTTCTCTGTTTGTATAGTCTCTCTCTCTCCCCTCTATTTCTCTCTATCTCTTACTACTCATCCATTTATTGTGTTCAGAGCAAGCTGGTTCTGGATTTGGTCAACCTCTGGTTGAATTCTGCCTCTGGAATTAATGAATCAAATGCTTTGGAGTAAGTCATTCAACCTGTCTGTACCTCAGTTTCTCACCTTTAAATGAGGATAATAAAGCACCAACTTCACAGGATTGACATTAGAATTAAATTAGAGTTGTTAATCCACATAAATCTCACAGGACAACACTGACACATAGTGATTGCTCAATAAATACTAGCTATTTTTATCTATATGGTGAAGCATCCCAAATCTCTTCTTAAGAGTTCCAAGCCACATGTCCACCTGTCTTCTTGGCATCTCCAGTTGGATATTTCAAAGATACCTGGAACACAATATACCCAAAGTTAAGCTCATGACCCTCCACGTATCTCAAGAAAATTTTCCCCCGTTCCATTGTCTTTGTGTTTTTCAATATTTATTTATTTTCCCTTTTGTTTCCATTGTTGTTTTTTATTGTCTTTGTAGTTATTATTGTTGGATAGGACAGAGAGAATTGAAGAGAGGAGGGGAAGACAGAGAGGTGGAGAGAAAGAAGGACACCTGCAGACCTGCTTCACCACTTGTGAAGCAACTCCTCTGCAGATGGGGAGCCTGGGGGGCTCAATCCAGATCCCTAAGCTGGTCCTTATGCTTTGCACCACGTGTGCTTAACCCGCTGCACTACTACCGGACCCCTGCCATTGTCTTTGTGAAGGGCACCACCCACCACATATTTTCACAAACCCTGTCTTAGAAATTCTCACTGACCATTCCTCTCATTCATTTCCACAGCCAACCTATATATTCATAAGTCTAAGGAATTTAGCATCACAATAAACAACAGAAATTTTGGAGGCACACAAAGTAAATTCTAGTTCTACCACTGATCAGCTGTGCAGCCAAAACTTTATATTAGTTTCTTCATCTGTATAGTAGGAACAGTAATGTTATCTGTATGGTGTAAGGATTAAATTAATTCATGCAAGAAAATGTCCTTAGAATAGTGCCTAGGATATAAAAATCACTAGGTATTATTTTTAGTATCATCGGTTGGGGGAGGAGAGTAGCATTAGCCTTGACTTCCTCAACACTGTGGCTGTCTCTACACATGTTTCTTTATGGAGGAAACTGAATTACAGGAAATGCATATATGCAATGAATGAATACTAGTGCAAAATCTGGTAGGCGAAACCACAGGTGACCTTAAATCAAGGAGAACAGCAAAGGCGGCTCACTCTCATCTGTATACCAGATTTGTTTGAAGGAGCTTGGTGCAGACCTGATATGCAGTATAATATAGGACTTGGAGGTGACCAAGTTCAGAGAAAATTAAAAGAATTAGAACCAGTTATCCAACCCTTAAAATTCCACTAGCTGAAGTCTTACTATGTTGTAGACATGGTGGGGTGGGGAGTGGGGGGTGGGGTGTTGCTGCTGCTTCAAGTCACTGATCAAACTACACACAGTACCACATGTGAGAGAATGGTGCTTTTCTCTTCCTTTATGTCTCATAAGACTTTTTTTTTCTTCTTTTGTATTTTTATTATTGATTTAATAATGACTTACTTCCACCACCAAAGTTCCATGCCCCTGTGACCCCAGTGATAACTACCATAGTTCTCCCAAGATCTTAGATACAGGTTGGCTAGTTTTTGTTTGTTTGGTTTGGTTTTTTTCAAGTTCATGTGTTTCAATTCTCTATATTCAAC
Source organism: Erinaceus europaeus (assembly GCF_950295315.1). Taxonomy (NCBI): domain Eukaryota; kingdom Metazoa; phylum Chordata; class Mammalia; order Eulipotyphla; family Erinaceidae; genus Erinaceus; species Erinaceus europaeus. Next base: position 28,433,060 of record NC_080185.1, read on the forward strand.
ATATGGATGAAATCATTCAGTAGTTTTCCTTCAATTCCTTATTTACTTCATTAAATATAAGAACCTCCGTTTCCATCCATTCTGTCCCAGAGAACATAATATCATCTTTTTTAATTGCTGAGTAATAATCTATGAGTATAGGTCCCATAACATTTTTATCCTGTCACCTACTGATGGATATTTGTTCCTATATTTTGGCTGTTGTGAATAATGCAACTATGAGCATAGGGTTGTGTATATCCCTTTGAATTAGTGTTTTCGTGTCTTTTGAATAAATGCATAGAAGTATTTGCTGGATTCTAAGGCATCTTGATTTATTTTGTCTAAATATTCTTCACACTTTTCTCCATAATGGCTGCACTACTTTGCATTCCCACCAGCAATGTAATAGAGTTCCTCTTTCTCCACAGCCTCTCCAACAGCTTTTGTTGACGAAAACCATTCTCACAGATGTGAGATGAAATCTCAGTGTGGTTTTATTTATCATTTTCCTAATAATGAGTGAAGTAGAGCATTTCCACATATGGGCCATATGTATCTTTTCTTTACAGAACTATCTATCCATATCTTCTGCCCACTTTTATTGAGTTGTACTTTTTTACTGAGCTGTATGAGTTCTTTATAGATCTTTGATAACAGCTGCTTGCCAAATACGTGGTGTGAAAATACCTTCTCCCAGTTGCTGGGTTGCCTTTTTATCCTGTGGAGTTTTCTTTTGATGTGTAGAAGCTTTTTGATTTAATGTAGTCCCATTTATTTTATCTTGTTTTATGTCCCCTGCCCATGGGGCTGAGTTTTCATATATATCTTTGATTTTATGGTCCTGAAGTATTTCACCAATATGTTAATCTATTTACTGTATAGTTTCAGGTCTAATATCATATAAAAATTAAGAAATTTAAGAGGGAGATTGTCTCTGCTTAGATGCCATGTTCAATACATGGCACTACATATGCCATAGTTGAGCAGCTATCTAGACTTTCTCTCTTTCATAAAAATAAATATTTAAATAAGAAGATATTCAGTATTTAAAAATAGATATTTTCTATTTTTTTTGGAGAAAAAAAAGTAAAAATGAAACCCAAATCTGAAATGATGCAGATCAAAGACCAAATCACCCAGTCACCTAGCAATGAAAAAAACAACAACAGTTAGTTTTGGTCAACCTGAAGAAGGTGGATGGAAAAGGGATACGTGTATATAATAATAGTAGTAATAAAATAAGATAAAATAGAGTAGAAAACCCCTAGTAGTCAGTCTGCAGCTTGGACTTCTGGATTAGCTGCAGGCAGCCTAAGCAAAGACAGCCAATTGTGAGAAGTATCCAATAAATAAATAAATAAATAAATAAATAAATAAAACACAGCACAATTCGTAATAGCTAAAACCTCACAGCAACCAAGGTGCCCAACAACAAATGATAGCTGAGAAAGCTGTGTTGTATATACACACAATGGAATACTACATAGCTATTAATAACAATGAACCCATCTTTTCTGACCTATTTGGATGGCCTTAGAAGTAATTATGTTAAGTGAGCTAAGTCAGAAAGACAAAGATGAGTATGGGATGATCCCACTCATAATCAGAAGTTGAGAAAGAACAGAAAGAGAGACTCAAAGCAGGATTTGACTGAATTTGGAGTATGGCACCAAAGTAAAATTCTCTGGGAGGAAGGTGAGGGTGAATGTTCGACTTCGTTGGGGGAGGCGGGGAGGATAGGATGGGACACAGTCTTTTGGTGGTGGGAATGGTATTTATGTACACTCCTATTAACTCGTAGTCATAGAAATCACTAATTAATATAAGAGGGGAAACTGAATGTCTCAAACTTTTTAATCAATTAAAAAGAAAGAAAAATTTTAAAAAAGAAAGAAAATTAGATCAGGGGAAAGAATAGCTCCCCAAAATGGGAAACATATAAATGCCAAGAGCAACTTTCTAAAGGTGATATATTTGTCCCACAGTGACTTGCAGTTCAGATATTCTGTCACTTGGAAGTGGCACTAGGTTGGAGTGTCTTGGGAAACAAAGATTTTCTTTCATTTTTTAAATCATTTTTATTGGACGGTTAATGGTTTGTTTACAGTTTTCATATGGGAACTATCTCTCACCTCATGAAAGTTCTCTTCCAAACACTCTCATTCACAACTTAAACAGTTTTTTTTTTTAATTTCCACCTTCTTCACCCCATAATGACCCGGGGTCAATACTCCCAGAGGGATAAATAATAGGAAAGCTATCAGGAGAGAGGGATGGGATACGGAGTTCTGGTCGTGAGAACTGTGTAGAGTTGTACCCCTCTTATCCTATGGTTTTTGTCAGTGTTTCCTTTTTATAAATAATTTTTTTAATTCCATGGGGATATTGCTAGGGCTCAATTCTAGCACCATGAATACACTGCTTCTGGTGGGCTGTTCTATTTTCCTTTCTATTTCATTTGATAAAACAGAGATAAATTGAGAGCAGAGGGAGAGATAAAAAGGGGGCTATAGGGGGCCAGGTTGTGGCACATGTGTTATGTTATACAAGGACACAGGTTCAAGATCCTGGCCCCCAATTGCAAGGGGAAAGCTACACAAGTGGTGAAGCAATGCTACAGGTCTCTCTCTCTCCCTGTCTACTTTCAATTTCTCTCTGTCTCTATCCAATATAGATAATATTTTTTCAAAATACCTGTAAATTGATTTAAGAAAAAGAGAGAGAGATAAATAAAGTTGAAGTATAGATAGATATCTGCAGACTTGTTTTCACTCTCGTGAAGTGACCCCACACACACACACACACCCCACCATACACACACACACCTGAAGATGGGAAACAGTGGCTCAAACCTAGATCCTTTGCACTTGGTGATATGGGCACTCAAATGGATATACCACTACCTGCCCCCCAACTTTTCCCATCATCATATGATGGAACCACAAAGTTCTATTCACCCGCTTCCTTCTCCTCTCTCCTCAGAGTATTTTACTTTGGTGCAATATGCCCTACCCAGCACAAGTTTCACTTTGTGGGGTACCGAGATTTTCATACCACTTTGGGGGTGGGGCAGAAATAGCTTGCCTTGTTATTCTATTTTGTTGCTGTTTTGTTTATCTCCAGAAAAATTAAATGTAGGATCATGGCTCTAAGTATTGTCTCTGGATCCAAATTTCCTAGCTTCAAATTTCAGCTCCACAACTTACTTTTATTTATATAATTCTTATTTATAAAATGGAAATACTGACAAGACCATAGGATGAAGGGGGACATTTCCACACAATTCCCACCACAAGGACATCATATTTCATCCCCTCCCTTGATATCTTTCCTATTCTTTAGCCCTCTGGGAGTATGGACCCAGGGTCATTATGGGGTGCAGAAGGTGAAGGGTCTGGCTTCTGTAATTGCTTCCCCGCTGAACATGTGCATTGGCAAGTCGATCCATACTCCCAGCCTGTCTCTTTCTTTCCTTAGTCAGGCAGGGGTCTGGGGAGGTGAGGCTCCAGGACAAATTGGTGGGGGTCATCTGCCCAGGGAATTCGAGTTGGCATCAAGGCAGCATCTGGAAACTGGTGGATGAAAAAGAGTTAAGATATAAAGCAAAACAAATTGCTCTTTGGGAAAGTTACTTAGCTCCTCTGAGCCATCATTTCATTATTTATCAAATAGTAACAATAATAGCTCTTACAGAATTTCACCAGGGTTGAAATGAAATCTCATATATAGAAATCATTTAGTCCAATGAATATAATCCAGTTAAGCTGAAAACTCCACCATGCAGATAAGATATCAAAGAGGAGAAAGGCTAACAAAGCCTCTTTTCCCCAAAGCCTTGTCCTTAAGATTGTTTGAAATACTGATTGCAGCCTCATGTCTTTATTGAAGAGCTCTCTGTATTTCCTACTGTAATAAATACCTACCACAGAGAGACTAAGTAAATGTTAGTAGATAGTGGCCACACAGCTAGGGCAGCCACCAAGGAGAAAGAGGTGAGTAGGTCTCAGAATATAACAGAAGCAATCCAGGTATCCAACACAGTTAAGTGGCTAAGAAAGTTGCAATATATATCAGCTGTTAAGAATGATGAATGTTTTTGTCAGTGTTTCCTTTTTATAAATATTTTTTAAAAAATAATGGTGAAATGATGAAGTTAACGTCTTCATTTTATATTGGATGGAGCTTGAAGGAATCATATTAAGTTAGATAAACCAACAAATGGGATGACTACCAGATGATCTCACCCATAGATGGAACTTAAGAAACAAGGACAGAAAGGGAAAACACAAAGTAAAAATTTGACTTGATGTGGTATATTGCACCAAAGCAAGTGGCCCTGGGAAGGAAGACAGGGAGGGGGTCTGGTCTGAGAAGGACTCTGGGGTCCTGATAGTGGAAATGGGCCTATGTTGGGAATGAGAGTGCTCTGAAGACACTTAGCATGGGGAGAAGAGAAATTGTAAGGTGTCAACAACTGTATTGTAAACTATTCACCCCTCACCCCCAATAAAATTACACATATCTAGGGCCGAGCAGTGACACACCTGGTGGAGCACACATGTTACCATGCAAAAGGGCCTGGGTGTGAATCCCATTCCCCATCTGCAGGGAATCCCATTCCCCATCTTCATGAACAGTGAAACAGATCCGCAGGTGTCTCCCTCTCCCTTTCTGCCTCTTCCTCCCATTTCAATTTCTTTATGTCCTATTGAATAAAATAGAAGAAAAAAATAAAAAGGGAAAATGGCTTCTGGGAGTGATGGATTCTTAGTGTCGATACTGAATCACAATGATAGCCCTGGTGCCAAAGAAGGAGAGGAGGAGGAACAAAGAAAAAAAATTACACATATCTATGTATCGATGTGTCTCCAACCTCCCAACCATACCTGAAGATACACTGGGCACTAGAGAAAGGACTGGAAGTGATTCTATGCTGAGTGAAGGTCTGAGTACTTACTTGCCAAGCTCACAACATGGTCAAATAGCAGAGGGAGTGATAATATGCAATACTTCGCTCTATATGTACACGGTTTTCTTAATTAACTTGTCTTTGCACCATTAATTTTTATTGCTTGTTCTCTTTTCACCTCCAATTGCTCAGCCAATGGGAACAACAGTCTGGTGTTCACAATTTTGTTCCTACAGAGAAACTTGGGGAGGTGGGGTGGGAAGTGGCATACCCAGTTGAGTGCACAGGCTACCAAGTGTGAGGACCCAGTAGCAGGGAGGAAGCTTCACAAGTGGTAAAGCAGGTCTGCAGATATCTCTTTTTCTTTCACCCTCTCTTTCTTCTCCTCCCCTCTCAATTTCTCTCTGCCCTATCAAATAGAAAAATAGAAAAAGAAAAAAATGGAGCTGTGGGGGAATGGCCTCTGGGAATGGTGTAGTTGTAGTGCCAGCATCATCTTATTCTCTGGTGAAAATTAAAAAAAATAATTAAATAAAACAATTTAAAAAAAACAATGAATCTTTGGAGCTACACTGTACAAACTCATCACTCCCTGATTTTACTGGGCAGAAATTATTTCAAGGAGAAATGCGAGAGGTCCCTGAGATCCAGTCTGGCACAGCGGAAGCAAGATAGGCTGAAGAGGTAGAGATATCTGATTTTTGAGCTTGTTCTTTGCTGCGTGATGCCGGCTAAGTTGTCTAAACTCTCTGAGTCTCTGTTTCTTCATCTTTGCAATGGCTAGGCTGACACCCAGCCCTGATGGTTGCTTGAGGATGAAGCAATAGTGTGGCAGTGACATTGGTAAGACCCCCTTTTCAGAGACTGCCCCTACCAGGTTCTGTGATCATGCAGCATGTCATGCAGGGTGCCGGGTGAATAGAGGGCTGTGGGAAGAGACTGGAGGGAAAGGAAGCACCAGAGAATGGTGTAGATGGTAGAGATAATGTAACATATGACAGCTGCTAGGTCCTCTGTGGGGAAAAAAGAGGCCAGTGACCGAATATGAGAGAGTAGGAATGGGCAAGAGTCTAAAAGAAACCAGGAGGTGCTCTTCAGGGCTGATTTTCACATCTTGTGAACAGCTGTTGACCCACTCTGGTGGCCTCAGTTCCCACCACTGTAGAAATTGCCTTCTGTTCAGAAAGCCTGCTTGGATTAGGCACAACATGAGTTCTCCATGGCAAACATGATCTGTGCATACAGCTGCTATTCCTTTTAAAAAATATTTTTACTAGGGGTAGATAGCATAATGGTTATGCATAGAGACCCTCATGCCTGAGGCTCCAAAGTCCCAGGTTAAATTCCCTGCACCACCATAAGCCACAGCTGAGCAGTGCTCTTGTTAAAATTAAAAAATCATTTTTATTTGTTATTTATTGGACAGAGAAAAATCAAGAATGAAGGGGGAGATAGGGAGATGGAGGTGTCTACTGCACTACACCACTTGTGAACCTTTCCCCCTGCAGGTGGGGTCTGGGGGCTTGAACCTGGGTCCTTGCATTTTGCAACTGCATGCTCAACCAAGTGCACCACTTGCCCAGCCCCTAGCTGCTTGTCTTTCCAGTCACTGTATCCCAGCTTCAGTCCCAACCTGACCTCTTCCAGACACTACATAGGCTGTGCTGTGTCATTTGCTTTCTTTTCCACTGTTCTGATATTTGTGAGTGAAGTAACCCAAAGGTGGGTGTGTTTGGTCTAGACACATCCAGAAGATAGTTATCTGACTGATTTAGTCCTCTGCATGCACACATCTCAAGCACAGCATTGCCTCTTGTTATCCTCTTTTTTATTTTTATAAAAAAACATGTGATTTAGATCTCAACACTTGACCACGACTCCATACACATTTCTTTTTAATTTTTTTAATTGGGGGGATTAATGGTTAACAGTCAACAGTAAATACAGTTGTTGGTAAATGTGCAAAATTCCTCAGTTTTCTGCCTAGAAAACTCTCACCCCAGCGTAGGCCTTCCTCCACCATCATGCACCAAGACCTGAAAGCCCCCTCTCCCAGAGTCTTTTAATGCAATGCAGAGTCTTTAATGCAATACACCAAATCCAGTCCGAGTCTGGCTTTGTTATCCTCTTTTATAACACTTGGGGGAGCAACAGAGAGGCACAGAAACCTCTCTATGCTTTGTATTTTTCTTTTTCGCATACTGAATTGTGTCTGCTAGGGTATTCTCTCTCCCATTCTTACATTCTTTCCCCCAGGACTTTTCTTCCCTGGGATAGAGTTTTCATATAGAAAGACAAAAACAGAGAGAGAAAGGGAAAGACACCACAGAACCAAAGCTTCCCTCAGTAAAGCAGGAGCTAGGCACAAGCCTGGGTTGCACATGAGGCAAAGCAGGCACCTTCCCATGTGAGCTCTCTTGCTGGCACCACTTTCCCATTCTTACTTCATCCATTTTCTCCCTGTCCATTTCTTCCTTTTTTTAAAAATATGATTTTATCTTTTTCTGTGTTTATCCATCTCTCTTCCTCTATGACTACATATGGCAACAGTACTTCTATGTATACCTTCATGAATCTCTCTGCATTCTGTGTCTCTGACTCTTTTTTGTCTTTATATATACAACTCTGTGTACATGGTAACAGATAAACCTTTTAAAGAAAAGCTACCTCTAGAAGCCAGGTGGTGGTACACCTGGTTAAGCACACACACTACAGTGCACAAGGACACAGCTTCATGCCCCTGGTCTCCACCTGCAGGGAGAAAGCTTCACGAGTGGTGAAGCAGGGCGGCAGGTGTCTCTGTCTCTTTCTCTCTATACCTCCTCTTCTCAATTTTCTCTCTGTCTCCATTCAATAATATATATATATATATATGGGAAAGCTATCTCTATATTTTTAACTCTAAATATTTTTGTCTATCTTTGCCCCCAGTCTATTTTCCCCCATCTCTCTTACATACATACATACATACATACACACACACACACACACACACACACACACACACACACACAATCTTGATATTTCTCCTTTTCACTCATTCTTCTCCTTTCACCTAAATGGAAGAGCATTCCTCAGATTTTCTTGAGCCATGTGGATTCCCTGACAGCAGATGGATAATCTGAGCAAGTGTTCAAAGGGGGTGGCAATGACTGGAACTGAGAAAGATTTACTGCTCTCAGAGAAAGAAGGAGAAAGTACTCTCTTCCCTCCATCTATAAATGGCCTGAAACAGGGCCTCTGGAATAACTCCTCCCCCAAGTCCCCAGAGTCAAAAGAGGCCCCAACCATCTGCCACAGCCCCTGGGCCCCATGATAATCAGGCTCCTCTCCAGGTTGAAACACAGTGAAAGAATCCTGGTGATGGTTGTATGTCGCCATAGATTAAGGGGGGGGGGGGGCTGTGCTGCAGATGGTGGTGGAAGGAGGGGTTGTTATTAGGAATGTTTCCATGCATTTGGCCTGGTCCTTTTTTTTTTTCCTTGTCAAATGTTCATCTGAATATGCTGAGAAAAATAGATCCAGGATTCCTGGTGTCCAGGAGCTCATGTTTAAACTAACACCGCCCCTCCCCCCCAAAAAAGACTTCATTATGCCATCCTAAACTGCCAAGATCATGCTCACTCCCCTGGCCCAGGCACTTGGCTTTTATGGTGACACAAGTTTTGGGCAGGAGGCATGCCATGTGACCTTCCAGCTCTGCCAGTGCTAGGCTCCTCTGATCATATGCTATGTTTAGGTTCAACACCTGTTTTGCATCTCAGTTCTGCCTCCTCCCCAGCAGCACTGGGGTGGTGTTGTGAAAAAAAAAAGAACCCTGAAGTCAAAGCCAGAAAGCCTTAGTTTGGGGTTCCACTAGCCTCCTGTTTGCCACAAGGGTCCCTAGTGGTCTCAAGAAACATTTTCCAGTTGAGTAATGTTTATTTTTCAGAAATAAAGAGAAAGGAAGAGAGAGAGAGAGAGAGAAGAAGAAGAAGAAGAAGAAGAAGAAGAAGAAGAAGAAGAAGAAGAAGAAGAAGAAGAAGAAGAAGAAGAAGAAGAAGAAGAAGAAGAAGAAATATATAGATCCCATTTATTGACTCATTTTCGTTACAGTGTTAAACCACATCCAGAGGGAAAACAAGCCCCCGACATGTATGGCCTGTAGACAATTATACAGCTGAAACTAACTTCCAAACGAAGTGCAAAGCTAACCACAAAACCGATAAGAATCAAGACCAGCAATGATTTTTAACGAGGTGCATGATGTTGTTTTTCTAAAATTAAATAGCTGTTCAGATCGTGACGGCGGGGCCGACAGGGATCCAGGTTCTTTTGAGTTCGTCGTGCTATATGACTGTGTGCCAGCGATGACTCAGCTCTAGAATCACTGCTTTTTTATTTTTTTTCTCCTAACAGATCTACTGCTAAACTGTCATTCCTACAGCCCTCAGGGACATCATTTGGCCTTCGCTGGGACTAAGCCATCATTTATATCTTGTCTTCCTATGTTCTTTTTTCATTAGTCCTTGACAAGGCAAAGAGGACAATGTGAAGCTAATGAGATTTTTTTTTTACACGAAATGTGGTTGAGATTGTTAGTGTGTCTGTCCCACTGCCTCCCCTTGCCTTCCTGATGCACCCAAATCATGCCCCCTCCCACCTCTTCACTCCTACTAGGGGGTGGCCAGACCACAGTGCTCTGACTGATAAGATGCAAGTGGGTATGCCAATCAGGATTTCTTAGAGCTCTCCTAAAAGGCGCAGAGGGCTAACCCTTCCTTAGTTCTTCCTCAGTCTTGCTGCTTGGAATGAGCATGTGTGGGCTGGAGCCACAGCAGTGGTCTAGATCATAGGGACAAAAGCCTCACCTTCAGCGGGGCACAGTAGAGGGCTGGGCAGAAGTGCAGTCCCTAACAACTTCCCATAACCACTACCTGCACATGGAAAGTGTACATCCTATCTCCAGACTGACTGATGTGTGAGAGAAAAAAAGTGTCACTCTCATTTAAGCCACTGTTATTTAGGATATTTCCCTTCCCGGGTGCAACTGAGTGTGATCGTTATCCACTGAGGTGCACACAGAGGAGAACCTGAAAGTTTGTGGTTGCCCTTAGCTCCAGATGGATGATTCCAACCCAACTTATAGCATTCAGTGTAGATTTATTAATGCTTTTGATGCACTTATTTATTTGTTTGTGTTTGGATGGAGACAGAAATCGAGAGGGGGGAGGGGAGATAGAGTGGGATAGAGAGACCCCTGCAACACTGCTTCACCACTCATGAAGCTTCCTCTCTGCAAGTGGGGACGGGTGACTTAAACCCAGATCTTTACGCACTGTAATGTGTGCTCTCAACCAGCTGTGCCCTTCTTTTTATTTTTTCTTGTATAGCATTATTGGGGGAAGGTTGCAAATGGTTTTACAGTAAAGTTGCTGACACATAGGTACAAAATTTCATCTTCCCATGATAGATGTCTGCCTAGACACTCGCAACCTCAACCTAGGTCCCTTTCTGACACCATGGACCAGGACCCCAAAGCCCCCCCCACCCCACCATCCCCCTTCCCCAGGCCAAGCCCTGCTATGAAATTAACCCCCAAAACTCTCTAACCCCTAGGACTTCTATATCCCCCAAGAGATTGTCAGAGCCCAGAAATAAACCCTAGTTTAGTAGTTGTTATGGAAAAATATCTAGAAACCTAGGTGTCAGGTGATGGGGTAAGAGCCACTAAAATTTTAGGGGGGGGATCACCTGACTTTGAACTTGTAGCTGAAGCTGTAAGAAGACTAAATGGGAAGCTTGTATGACGAGGACACTGTTTGTGGTGGGGAGAGGAAACCTAGTAGCCCTCTGTTGTATAAACGTCCTCTTTGGCCCTACTGGCATCTAGGTCCCCTCAGACCCTACCCACATGAACCACTCCTAGCCATGTGAGAAACCAGAAGCCCAGTGAGTGACTCCCCCCCCCCACTCTCTGTCTGCTTCCTAGAGCTCCAGGAGCATAGGAGCAGGTGACAGGGAGGTGGGGGCCAAAATATTAGCCAAGAAGGGTCAGCTTTCCATTTCTCCATGAGGCCCCAGCTGCTGGCCTTCACCATTGCTCTGGAAACTTGACTCCTCTGACTGAAATCCCCATGTTAATTTCAAATTTAGCCCTGAGGCCACTTCATAAACTGCCTCTTCATTGGTTCCACCTCTTCAGGTTTCAGGATCAGAATTTGATAGAAAGAGGGTAGTTTGTGGTATGAACCTCAGCTTGGCTTGCCCAGTACATGTCCAAAAAAAAAAAGAAGAAGAAGAAGAAGAAAAGATATTCAGGTCACTGGAGAGAATCATCTGTTCCCCTAATGTAGCAGGATTCTTCCTTACTCTCTTCCACTTGTCCTCCTCCTAAACTTGCCCCCCCACCTCCCTTGGCTAGCCTGCTCTCCCTACCCTGGAAGAATGTCCTGGGCCCCACAGGATGATGTAGTGGAAAAAGCACATGTTTGGGTTGCAGAACCAAAGCTAATCCAGATCTTCCACTAACTAGCTATGAGATCCAGGGAAAGTTGTTTCAATCCTCTGTGTCCCAACTTCTGGAAAATGAGAATAGTAATTCTCCAAATAAATCTTCCATCATCACTTGATTAAAAGACACAGAAGGTGTGAAAGTCCCCCCAACACCTAGGAGTGGTGTGTGTGTGTGTGTGTGTGTGTGTGTGTGTGTGTGTGTGTGTGTGTGTGTGTGTACACATGTAAGTGGTCCCACTGGCCACAGTTAGCTCCCCACTTGGACCTTCTAGCACTGTCACCAGCCTCCATGAGCGACACCACCTGTCAACCAGCAAGGAAGGAACAACTCCTGATTCATTCTTATACTTTATCTTCCACCATCAATCCATCATCAAGTAAAGCCTGTGGATTGAGCCTCCCTGTCTTATTCAGATACTGTCTCATAATACCATGTGCCTGTGTCACTGCTTTAAACCATTGCAATCTCACATCTTTGAGTGTGATTATTCATGCTTATCTCCCCTCTCAACATTGCAGTCCCAGGGCCTGGCAAAATACCTGTCATGTTGTTAGGCGCTTAATAAATAGTGTTGACTACATGAGTAAGACAGAAGGAAGTATTATTTCCACTAACTGGCTGCCATTGGAGATTCAGCAGAGTTCAGTGACTTGCCCAGAGTCAAATGGGTTGTAAGCCTCCAAGTCTGTGGTAACTGCAGACTTGGTGTTTGTGGCTGCAGTGGTATCAGTGCTTAAAAATGCTGCTCCAGTGGGGCGGAACATGCCAGGTGTGCTCCTATGCTTGTTTCTTGTTTGTTTTGTTTTTGTTTTTTTTACCAGAGTACTGCTCAGCTCTGGCTTTTGGTGATGACAAGCACTGAACCTGCAAATTCAGAGCCTCGGGCATGAAAGCTTATTGCACAATCATTATGCTGTCTCCCTAAACCTTACATAGAATTTCAGAGACTGAAAGAAGCAGGGATAGGAGGTTACCACCATCTGGTGGCCAATTCTGGTAGCAATTCCTTAAGGTTCTGGTGTCATTTCAAGAGGAAAATGAATGGTGAGGAAAATGTTAGAGTCTGGGGGCAGACATGCAAGAGCTGATGAGGAATGAGGGTCATATTCATAACTGAGATCTTCATGTAGTATCAACTATCTTCATGTAGTAGCAACTAACCTAACACCAACTTAGAGCAGGAACCAAAGACCTGAATGGTTAAGTGTAATCACACAGCCAAAGGTTGATGGAAGTAGAAGCTGGAGATAGGTGTGTCTCTCCACAGTTCACATTCATCCTTCCTTCCTTCCTGTTTATTTATTTTTAGATGGAGACAGAGAGAAATTGAGAGGGAAAGGGGAGATAGAGGAGGGAGAGAGAAAGAGAAAGAGAGAGAGAACTTCAGCACTGCTTAACCATTCCTGAAGCTACCCCACCCTGCCCTGCAGGTGGGGATCAAGGGCTTGAATCTAAGCCTTTGCACAATGTAACACGTTTGCTTTACTGAGTGCACCCACTGCCCATCACCAGATCAAGTTCTTTTTTAAAAATATTTTATTAAATATTGATTAACAATATTATAAGATAATGAGGGTATATATATTCTATGCCACTCCCACCACCAAAGTGTTGTACCCCACCCACCCCACCCCCAGTGATAACCACCACAGCTATCCCAGGATATTAGATATGGGATATATATTTCAAGTTTATCTGTTTCAGTTCTCTATATTGCACATATGAATGGAATTATCTGGTGGCTGACCTTCACTTCCTTCCTTACTTCACTATATAGAATCACCTCCAGTTCCATGCATTTTGTCCCAAAGGACATGATACAGTTTCTTTATAATTTCAGAATAGTATTCCTTTCAGTATATGTCCCATGACTACTACTTCATTTTTTTGCATTTATAAGACTCAAACAAATGATTGTTATTCCATTGTCAATGGTTTTTCCCCATGCTTTATCAAAATATTCTTCATAATATTTTTTCCATAATTTTAAGCTTTTAATAAGGTAAATGAAAAGGCATACAACAGATAAGCATGTGGGCCACTCAGCCAAAGATGGTTGACCCCATGTAGAAAATGGTGCGGGAGTCGGGCTGTAACACAGCTGGTTAAGCACAGGTGGTGCAAAGCACAAGGACAGGCATAAGGATCCCAGTTCGAGCCCCAGCTCCCCACCTGCAGGGGAGTTGCTTCACAGGCGGTGAAGCAGGTCTGCAGGTGTCTATCTTTCTCTCCTCCTCTCTGTCTTCCCCTCCTCTCTCCATTTCTCTCTGTCCTATCCAACAATGACAACAACAATAATAACTACAACAATAAAAACAACAAGGGCAACACAGGGAATAAATAAATAAAATAAATATAAAAATTTTTTTTTAAAAAAGAAAATGGTGCTCATTTTTAATTTTTTTAATATTTATTTATTTACCTTTTTGTTGCCCTTGTTATTGATGTCATCATTGTTGGATAGGACAGAGAGAAATGGAGAGAGGAGGGGAAGACAGGGGGAGAGAAAGATAGACACCTGCAGACCTGTTTCACCGCCTGTGAAGTGACTCCTCTGCAGGTAGCGAGCCAGGGGCTTGAACCTGGACCCTTATGCCTGTCCTTGATCTTCGTGCCACATGAACTTAACCCACTGCATTACTGCCCGACTCCCAATGGTGTCCATTTGTATTCATTTCTACGGTTCTGCTTTCATTTCCTTTCTAAGACACATCTATATCTATTACAATTTCTGGGTGTCCTTCCTTGTTCCTTTTCCCCTCTCAGTAAAGGGGCAAACATAAAGTTTCCTTGTCATAAAAGTTCTGTGTCCCTGTGGCACTGGAGCTCAGGGCCCTCTGGTAATCTTCCCCTAACATTTCCTCCTATGAGAGAATGGACCAAAATTCTTTTTGGGGTGCAGAAGGAAGGAGTTCTGTCTTCTATAATTGCTTCTCTGCTAGAAATGGATATTGGCTAGCCAATCTATACCCCCAGTTAGTCTATATATTTCTCTAGTAGGGTAGGGTTCTGCAGATGAGATTCTGGGATATGCTAGTGAGGTCATCTACCCAGGGAGATCAGGATAGGCTCAGAGTAGCATCTGGAACTTGGTGGCTGAAAGACTGTAAGATATAAAGCAGGATAAAATGTGTGATAAATAGTAACAAAAGAGAAGAATTAGAGCCAATGGCAGTAGTGACCCTAGATTGCAAAGAAGCTAGGATATCTATTTTTAGGTATGTTCCTAGGACCCCAGGACTTTAGTAATCTTTGCTTAACATACCTAAAAAGGATAGGCAGTGGCACACCTGGTTAAGCATACACATTACAGTGTGCAAGGACACAGGTTCAAGCCCCTGGTCCCCACCTGCAGGTTGAAAGCTTCACAAGTGGTAAAATAATGCTGCAGGTGATTATCTGTCTCTCTCCCTCTCTATCTCCTCCTCCCCTCTCAATTTCTCTCTGTATCTATCCAATACTAAATTTTTAAAAAAGCCTAATGGCTAACATGAAAATAGTCTAGAAATATATTCTGAGACGGTGGTGTCAGAGTGGAGAATGGAACTTGAGAGTTCAGTTAGAGCAGAGTGGTTCCCAAACCTGGGGACAATTATGCCGGACTAGCTTTGCCGGAGAGGGAGAGAGAGAGAGACGAGGCACTTGTGGCGGTGTGGTAATACAATTCTTTATTGATGTGGACATCCCAGAGTCGATGTGAGCACAGTGGGTTTAGGCCACATGGAGCTAGCAAAATGGCCACCTCCCACTATGCATGCCAGCCCTTCTCCAGGTCTTCTCTAGGTCAGGATACAGAAGAGAAAGAGAAAGAGAGTGGAAACAGAAGTGACTTTTATAGGAGAATTCCGGAAGTGGCGAGTCAGAACAGAATTGGCTAGGGAAAAGGATGGAGAAAAGAAAAAGGCATTCTGGGAAGGTAGAAAGCTGGCTGGATTAGCAATACCCTGAGGGGATAACATGGTGGAGATACGTAAATAACACTTGCATGGAAATATAGTGGTTTGTGGGCCCTGCCAATGTTCAACTACATCTGCACAATATTCCAACACAATTATGTCTATATTTTAACACATGGATCTGACCAAGGGCTCATGTATATCCACATTTAGCACAAGAGCTTGTATATCCTCTGGGTCCCTATCATTCTGAGCTCATATTCCATGGTCACATCTAGGGGCATTTTAGGCTGCACATGTTGCAGGACCAGTCTTCAAGTAGCAGAGTAGAATGACCCAGCCTCCCTTTGGAGAGTGGGGCATTCCTTACCAGTACTAGTTTGTGATGAGGATGAGGGCATAGAGAGACCCACAAAAGGGTTATTATGGGGATTTCCAATGTAAATGACCAGTGATGGTGGAGAGAATGTTCTGTTACAGGTCTAGATCCTTAGTATCTATCGAGGAATCCAAGGACTCCCTGACTAGGACCCCCAGGTGATAAGGGCTCGTGTTCTTTCTACCATGTCATAATGCTAGAACCACTAGATGCAGAGGAAGGGAATTTGAAGAACAAAAGCCAAAGTCCAAGACAGTTCTGTTCAAGGAAAACACTGAGCTGCATGCAGCACTCTGTACTGATAGGCCCTGAGTCCATTAAAAGTTGCTGATGGCTTGATGGGATGGGATATGGAATTCTGGTGGTGGGAATTGTGTGGAGTTGTACCCCTCTTATCCTATGGTTTTGTCAGTGTTTCATTTTTATAAATAAAATAAAGAAAAATACAAAAAAATAAATAAACAAAGAAGTTGCTGCTGAGCTGCTGGTGGTAATATAACACACACTGCCATCTTGATGTTGCCTTACCTATCACACTATCATCCCCCTCGTGCAGCTGCTCACTTGCAGCAAGTCCTTGAAGGTTTAGTGTCTCAAAATGCTAAAGAGGTTGCTCTCTTTGACCCTTTTTTGTCTTGATATCTCTAAGAATGGTTAAGAGGTCTCATATCAGTCACAGGAACTTGCATTAAATTCACTTAAAAGGGTGTGGTGGATAACATAATTTTTATGTCAAGAGACAGTCATGTCTGAGGGTCCAAAGTCAATCCCCCCACACCACCAGCAGCCATAACTGAGCAATGCTCTGGTAAGTACATACATAAGTAAATAAATTCACATAGCACAAAATTCTAGCTGCTGTTTATATGGATTTAAAGGAATGTAGTAGACATGCACTGGAAACACTTAACTCCCTGATCTGCCATTTATAACTGGGAGTCACTTGGTAACTCCCAGATCTGCCATTTATAACTGGGAGTCATTTATAACTGAAAAGTCACTTCCTTGCTCTGATACTTGGGTTCCTTGTGTATAAATAAAGATACCCATTCCTTTATGTAAGGGACACTGGGGGAATTCAGAGAGAAATGTATAGAAATATGCTTCCACAGTACTTAGCACTCATGACCAGTTGCATCCAGTATACCACAGCCTATTCCAGTAGATCCTGAGAGGTCTTAAAATGTTAAAATATTCCATTTGTTTATTCTGTCACTAGGTTCATTGTGATCACAATTAACTACCTGCTTTTATAAAATTTATATTAGTGATTTACAAGATCATAAGATAATAGGGGTATAGTTCCACACCAGTCCCATCATCAACAGTCTGTGCCCCGACTTCACCTTCAACAATAACCACCATTGTACTCCCAAGGACTTAGAGACAGGCTGACCACTTTTTTTCTTCAAATTCATGTGTTTCAATTCTCTGTATGTCACATGTTTCATAGATGGTACAAGAGACTGAACCTGAAACCTAGGAGCCTAAGATATGAAAGTCTTTTACACAACCATTATGTTATCTCTCTAGCCCCGGTGATTCATTTTCAACACAATAACAAAATGATAAGAAAAGTTCATCCCTTCAATCTGTCAGTCTCAGTATTTAGAAATGTATTAATTAATATATTCAAAGACTTGGTTTTGCCGTGATCACTAAATGACTGGCATACATATTGGCTACAGAGATCTGTGAACACTTCTAGATGAATATAAGGAACCTTACTCAGATGCTTTTACCTTGATGTAGGAGCTTAGCAATTTACAGTCAATAACTTCTCAGTTTTTGCAGGTGGGTCTACATATTTTAAAGTTGAAATGAACAGGATCCTACTGGATTGAAGGGCATGACCAGAGTAACTGACTTCAATAAATAAACATGAACCCATAGTGGGCAAGAAAGATGATTATGCAATGGACTTTCAGGCCTGAGGGTCTGAGCTCCCAGCTTCAATCCCCAGCAGCACCAGCTCAGCAGTGATCTGGTAGAATTCACAGTAAGGCCCACAAGTGAAAATGCAGCACCAGTAGCACCATGTATACTAGTTGCGACTCAAAGATCACCAAGTACATATACCATGAAATGAACAACTGCTACTGCGGTTGTGCAGCATGGTGGTCATATTCAGTTAGACTGTTGGGGAAAGATTCAGACCAAAGGGCCCTGAATCTCAGTTCTACCAAGACCCAGAGCTTTTGTGATCAGGACCTTTTGTTCCTTGGCCCCATCACTGAGAGGGAAGAAAATTTGAGAACACCTCCAGAGAAAGTCAAGTCCTTTTTTTCCCTCAAGGGAAGAACAGTGGAAGTAGTAATATATATGTAGGTGTAGCTGAGAAGGAAAAAAAAAGGCAAAACCTTTAAAGGTGCTTTAAGTGAGCGTAGCTTCCTCAACAACAATTCTGACATTTTGCCTGAATGACCTAAATACCTTTATGTGAATGCTTTTCATTTTCTTGAATAAAAATACAATGCCTGAGACCATGGTCCTCTGAAATTCTATGAGGAACAAAACTATGATGAGTAAGACACCATGGGAGAGAGACTCTTAGGCCTCATTTCTCCCAGAACAAAGCAAAAGAAAAGGGAAAAAAAACTCTAGGTGATCAGGCAGACAATACATCATCTATCAATAGGATGAGTGCCCAGACAAGCCTCTTCAGCTCAGTCTGTGGATCTCCCAATGAAATGAAACTACCCACATGGTAAGTGTGGAGTTACTGATCTACCATAAAGTGGTCAATGTTTCCAATTCCTCAGTGTTTTCATAAAGTTCTCTTTCCAGCAACTGCCGACACCGACATTGGTCACGACTCCAGCTGCCTCTTGTATCTTTCTTTTCTTTTTTTTTATTGCCTCCAGGGTTTTTATTGCCTCCTTGGGGCTCAGTATCAGCACTACAAATTCCCCACTCCAGGCAGCCATTTTTTCCCTAATTTTTATTAGATATGACAGAGAGAAATTGAGATAAGAGGGGGGATAAGGGGACAGAGAGAAAGATAGACTCCCGAAGACCTACTTCATTGTTAGTGAAGCAGACCCTCTCCAGGTGGGGTCTCTTACACCTTTCATAGGCCAGTATATTTCTCCAGCTGGATGTATAACTTGAGAGTGGTCATGAGTGAGTATGGAGCAGGTAATGGTTAGAGGTGCTTCAGTGTCTTCTATAACTCAAACCTCTCTGGCCCTCACAATAATCCTTTGGACCAGCTTCTTAAAGGACTGTCTCTGATGGCAAGCAAGGAAATAAGCTAGCTTCACAGGGAGATCCAATCCAATTCAACCTGTGCAAAAGAACCAGTCTTTCAACCACGAATTCTCCCCAGTCTTATATCTGTTATGCCCTTACTGACTTGCCTACTGCATGATCTATGTGGGTCCAGGTGCCGCCCTCTCTGACTTTCCAAACTTTGTAGTAGGAATACTAGCAGGGTGAATCTGTAACAATCGCAGCTGTGCAGTCATTGGGGGGATGGGTTTTAGAGTCAGAGTCTGTGTATTCAAGATTCTCCTTTGCCACTTACCCAGCTGTGTGATCCTGGGTTAAATACTTGTGTCCTTGGCTAAAGGATGGGATGATGATACTCGTAGCTACTTTGGTTTGTTATTGTTAGGATTAGAAGGAATATGTCATGTGAACTAGAGAATAACATTGGGCAAGTTATTTGACTTCTCTCTGCCTCAGTTTCCTTGACTTTATATGGAGTAACTGGGTCTACAAAGAATTTTATGAGAATTATATGAGTTTAAATTAGAAAAACATGTGCAGCACAGCTGACACAGAATAACAGCTACCTGGGTATTTGTCAGTGTGTCAATGAGAGATTCTTCTTATATTCATGCCACAATACATGTCAGTTACCTTTTATTATATGTGCTGCACATTGTTCTAGTCACTAGAGATGCAGACATGAATAGGATCAAGAAGCATCCCTATTATTGTGAATCTCAGAATTCAGTCAGGTAAAAAAGATAATGATGAAACCAACAATAAATAAACACAGTAAATATGAACACTAATAATTGTACCCAGGAGGGAAATAGTAAGGAAGAGTGATGGGAAGAAAGTGTGGGAGTACTCTCCTCTACGGTAGTCAGAAAAGGTCTTTTATTTTTTTCCCCCTCCAGGGTTTCTGCTAGGGTTCTGTAGGAATCCACTGCTCCTAGTGGCCTTTTTTCCCCTCTTTTTTTTCTTTCTAATTTATATTAGATGGGACAGAGAGAAATTGAGAGGACTGGGAGAAAGAGGGGGAGAGAAGGATAGACACCTGCAGACCTACTCACTGCTCATGAATCGAGCCTCTTGCAGGTGAGGAGACTGGAGCTCACACCCGGGACTTTGTGCTTCATAACCGGATGTGCACATAACCGGATGCAACAAAGCCAGGCCTCAGTCAGAGAAGGTCTTTAAAAGAAAATTACACTGAAGCCAGGACCTGAGTACAGAAATAGACTTGGGTCTCAGAAAAAAAAAAATCTTCCAGGCACCTAGAAAAGCTAACACAAAAGCCTTGAGGTGTGGCTGACACAGAGAAAAAGAAAATAATAGGAGGTGAGGATAAAGTGGGAGACAGAAACCTAGTCATACAGGACCCTGAAGTCCATGTATGGGAGTACAAACTTTACTATAAATACACAAGGGACCAATTTCATAGTCTGACTATATCTATTTCCATTTGGAGGAACAAAACAGTTAACTTCGACACTTCCCACCAGGGGAACTATTAAAGACCACACAAAGAATTAGCGGGAGATTTCAGATTAAGACAGATTTCCAAGGGCCAGGTTATAGTGCAATTAGCAGATACTCGTTATAGGGCACAAGGCCCCAGGTTCAAGTCCCTCTCTTCTTCTCTATCTCCCCCTCCTTCTCAATTTCTTTCTATATCCAAAATAAATGTCTTTAAAACAGAGATTTCTCCTCTTTCCCCAGCATCTTGTCTCTGATTCTCTAGCACAGCATAGCCTATGAAAATAATGTTGTATCACAACATGACTGATTGGTTGAACACAGTTCCCACTGATGAAATTGATGACCATTTTGGTCAGTTATCAAGTTATACTGAATACACACCAACCCCAACCCCATGCCAGACAATGAGGAGTAGCCAGATTTTCTTCACACAGGGATACACTCAAGGGAGCCGGCTCAGCCCCTTTCTTCCCAAGCTTCTGGAAAAGAACAAGAGGGTTTTTTGTTTGTTTGTTTGTTGTTATTTGTAAGTAGAACATAGGAGCCTGGTGGAAAAATACTGGAACTTGGTCCTGAACCTAAGCAAGCAGATGAAATATTTATCCTATGGATGTCAGTTTTTACACAGAGATTTGGGCTAAAATCCTATATGTCCTTTACCTTCTAACCGCAATTAAAGGAAAAGCATATGCTTCTAAGGTAATGCCATCTTGCACTGCAAGTTTCAGCATTGGCCCAGAAGAGAACATTAGCTCCAGGCTCTTGTAGCCATCTTCTTTATAAAAGAGAACAATGCTCTTTTATAAATTCACTAATTTAATCAAGCCCATCCAGGACATCCTATCATTCCCTTCCTGGAACTTAATCAATCTGGGATTTTCAAAAACAATTCTGATAAATACATATTTATAAAAAGAAGCAAATGAGTTTAGAATACATAAGGAGGAGGATGTGACCTACAAGGTATATATTTATTTATTTTATTTTTCATTGGGTGATTGTTGTATAGTTAACAGTAAAAACAATAGTTTGTATATGCATAATATTTCTCATTTTTCTACATTTATTCTTAATGAAACTTTTTTATTTGATTTTTATTTTGTTGGATAGACAGAGAGAAATTGAGTGGGCAGGGGGAAATAGGGAGGGGGAAGGAACAGAGAGGAAGGGAGGGACAAAGAGAGGGATACAGACAGATAGATAGATAGATAGATAGATAGACAGACAGACAGACAGACAGACAGACAGACAGATAGATAGATAGATAGATAGATAGATAAAGACATGCAGCACTGCTTCACTGCTTATGACATGTTCCCCTCTGCAGCTAGGAACTGGGGACTTGAACCTGGGTTACTGTGCATGACACATATGTGCTCAACTGGATGTGCCACCACCAAGCCCCTAAAACATATGTTTATTATGTGTCTTCTTCAGATTAGTCAAATATGTATTTACTTCGCAAACCACTAAGACATTACAAGACGTAATCCCAAATGATCTATAACTCTGCAAACCAAAGATAACCACTATTGATTATTAGGTTTTCCTTTTCCTATGCATAGAAAAAATAAGTAAATAAAGGACTCTGGGGTGATCCAGGAGGTGGCACAGTAGATAAAGAACAGGACTTTCAAGCCTGAGGTTGAGAGTTCAATCTCCGGCAGTACATGTACCAAAGTGATAGCTGGTTCTTTCTCTCCCCCTATCTTTCTCATTAATAAGTAAATAAAATATTTTTAAAAAATAAAGGACTCTGGGGCTGGGGGATCGGCTCTCAGGTCTCGGTGCACAATAGTGGAGGAAGACATAGGCTGGTGGTGAGAGCGTTTAAAGAAAACTGAGAAATTTTACACATGTACCAAAATGATATTTACTGTATACCATTAATCCCTCAATAAAATATTAAAATTATAAAAAATAAGTAAGACTAGGAGTCAGCAGTAGCGCAGCGGGTTAAGTGCACATGGCCTCAAAGCGCAGGGATCGGAGTAAGGATACCAGTTCGAGCCCCTAGCTCCCTACCTGCAGGGGAGTCGCTTCACAGGCAGTGAAGCAGGTCTGCAGGTGTCTATCTTTCTCTCCCCATCTCTGTCTTCCCCTCCTCTCTCCATTTCTCTCTGTCCTACCCAACAATGACGACATCAACTAAAACAACAATAAAACAACAACAGCAACAAAGGGGGAAATAAATGTATATATATATATATATATATATATATATATATATATATTAAAAAATAAGTAAGAGGGTCTGGCTTCTGTAATTGCTTCCCCGCTGAACATGGGCGTTGACTGGTCGGTCCATACACCCAGTCTGCCTCTCTCTTTCCCTAGTAGGGTGGGTCTCTGGGGAAGCTGAGCTCCAGGACACATTGGTGGGGTCTTCAATCCAGGGAAGCCTGGCTAGCATCCTGATGGCATCTGGAACCTGGTGATTGAAAAGACAGTTAACGTACAAAGCCAAACAAATTGTTGAGAAATCATGGACCCAAAGCTTGGAATAGTGGAAAGGAAGTGTTAGGGGGGTACTCACTGCAAACTCTAGTGTACTTCTGCTTTCAGGTATATATTTTGAAGTAGTTTATGGATACGTGTGAACATAAGCTCTCTCTCACAGAAACTGGTGTATATCTAGGTTTTGGTACTTTGTTAGAAAGTGAACCACCTGAGATTAAATTAGAGTGTACTATGAAAGGAAAGGTCTCACCCAAGTAATGGAGCTGAAGGGTTGTGATTCCACACATGAAGTCTCTGGACACAGTCTGAGGTGAAGCATGTTGAGGTGGCAGTCGTTGCGTTGGTTAGGTTGTGATTGGCAGATGCAATATTATTTGATATGGATTGGGAGAGGCATATGGGAAAGTGGGTCCTATCCAGTGGTTCCAGGACTGGGGGAAGTAGAGGCTCTATAGTGGAGATGTGAGGTTCCTGCTGTCTTAGGGTTCAAAAAGACAATCAATAGTTAATGTTATCATCACATTATTTGGTAATTGGGTTAACTTTGAAAAGTCCTTTTGTTATGGTTTGCTGTACAGTACCCAGTATCTTGTATATAGCAGTGCTATTGGATGCTTCTAATCTACTTGGTCTAGGCTTTTGAGAGAGTCCGCATATCAAATACACAGCCTATATATTAAAAAGATTCAGTTTGTGTTTTGAAAAACTTTGAGACATACAATTGATTTTCCCCCTCATATTAATTAACTACGGATTTATATGTCTACATTTTGCTAGGAGTGTACATAAACACCATTCCCACTACCAAAAGACTGTGACCCATCCCTCCCACCTACTCCCACCCCCCACTGGCCCAGGAAGCTGCATGTCTACCCATCACCACAGGGCTTTTACTTTGGTGCCCTACTTACAATTTGATCAGGTCCTGCTTTTAGTTTCCCTTTCAGATCTTCTTAGTCAACTTCTGTTATGAGTGGGATCATCCCATACTCATCTTTATCTTTCTGACTTAGCTCACTTAACATAATTCCTTCTAGCTCTGTCCAAGATGGGTCAGAGAAGGTGGGTTCATTGTTCTTGATAGCTGCATAGTATTCCATTGTGTATATATACCACAGCTTTCTTAGCCACTCATCTAGTGTTGGGCACCTGGGTTGCTTCCAGGTTTTAGCTATTATGAATTGTGCTGCTATGAACATAGGAGTACACACCTCTTTTTGGTTGGGTGTTATGGAGTCCTTGGGGTATAACACCAGGAGAGGAATTACTGGATCATATGGAAGGTCCATGTCTAGCCTTCTGAGAGTTTTCCAGACTGCTCTCCACAGAGGCTGTACCAATTTACATTCCCACCAGCAATGTAAAAGGGTTCCTCTGTCCCCACAGCCTCTCCAGCATTTGTTGCTGCTGTCCTTTTTGATGTATGCCATTCTTACAGGAGTGAGGTGGTATCTTAGTGTTGTCTTAATTTGCATTTCTCTGACAATCAGTGACCTAGAGCAGTTTTTCATATGTTTGTTAGCCTTTTGGATCTCCTCTGAGGTGAATGTTCTGTTCATATCCTCTGCCCATTTTTGGATGGGGTCATTTTGCTTTTTTGGTGCTAAGTTTGCTGAGCTCTTTATATATTTTGGTGATTAGTTTCTTGTCTGATGTATGGAATGTGAAGATCTTCTCCCATTCTGTGAGGGGTCTCTCTGTTTGTTTAATAGTTTCTTTGGATGTGCAGAAGCTTTTCAATTTCATGTAGTCCCATTGGTTTGTTTCTGCTTTAGTCTTCCTTGCAATTGGGTTTGATTCATCAAAGATGTCCTTGAGGTGTAGGTGGGAAAGTGTTTTACCAATGTTTTCCTCTAAGTATTTGATTGTTTCTGGTCAGACATCTAGGTATTTGATCCATTTGGAGTTGATATTTGTTTCTGGTGAGATAAAGTGGTTCAATTTCATTCTTCTGCATGTTTCAACCCAGTTTTCCCAGCACCATTTATTGAAGAGAGCCTCCTTTTTCCATTTAATACTTTGGGCCCCCTTATCAAAGATTAGATGTCCATAGGTGTGGGGATTTATTTCTGGGCTTTCAATTCTGTTCCACTGGTCTGTGTGCCTATTTTTGTTCCAGTACCATGCTGTTTTGATGATGATGGCTTTATAATATTGTTGAAGGTGTGATGCCTCCATTTCTGTTGCTTTTCCTCAAGATGGTTTTGGCAATTCTAGGTGTTTTCAGGTTTCAGATAAATGATTGTAGTGTTTGTTCTATTCTCTTAAAGAAGCTAGGTGGAACTTTGATGGGTATTGCATTAAATTTGTATATGGCTCTGGGGAGAATATTCATTTTGATCATACTTATTCTTCCAATCCATGAGCATGGGATATCTTTCCATTTCTTGGTGTCAGTTTCTATTTTCTTGAGTAGCGACTCATAGTTTTCAGCATACAAGTCTTTCACTTCTTTGGTCGACTTTATTCCTAGGTATTTGATTGATTTTGCTGAAACAGTAAATGGAAGTGATTTCTGGATGTCTTCTTCTTCAGATTTACTGTTGCATAAAGAAATGCCACTGATTTTTGTACATTGATTTTGTAGCCTGATACCTTGCTATATTGCCTAATAACTTCCAGTAATTTTCTGCTGGATTCTTTAGGTCTTTCTATCTATACTATCATATAATCTGCAAATAGTGAGAGCTTGACTTCTTCCCTTCCAAACAGTAATCCTTTGATTTCTTTCTCTTGCCTGATTGCTATGGCAAGAACTTCCAATACTATGTTGAAGAGTAACGGTGACAGTGGACAGCCCTGTCTAGTCCCCGATCTGAGGGGGAATGCTTTCAGCTTATGTCCATTGAGTATGATATTAGCTGTAGGTTTGCTATATATAGACTCCACTATCTTGAGGAATTTCCCATCTATTCCCATTTTTGTAGAGTTTTGAGCATGAATGGGTGTTGGATTTTGTCAAAGGCTTTCTCTGCATCTATTGAGATAATCATGTGGTTTTTGGCTTTGCTTTTATTGATGTGGTGAATGACATTGATTGATTTACGGATGTTGAACCAACCTTGCATTCCTGGGATGAATCCCACTTGGTCATGATGAACAATCTTTTTGATATGTTGCTGTATCCGGTTGGCCAAGATCTTTTTTAATATTTTGGCATCTATGTTCATCAGAGATATTGGTCTGTAGTTTTCCTTTTTTGTTCTGTCCCTATCAGATTTTGGTATCAGGGTGATGTTGGCTTCATAGAAGGTGGAAGGGAGTATTCCTGTTTCTTCAATCTTATGGAAAAGCTTAAGAAGTATGGGTACTAACTGTTTCCTGAAAGTTTTGTAGAATTCGTTTGTGAAGCCATCTGGTCCAGGACTTTTCTTGTTGGGGAGATTCTTAATAACGGTTTCAATTTCTTTGTCTGTGATTGGTGCATTTAGATTTTGTAGTTCTTCTTGGTTCAGTTTTGGAAGTGCATAGGTTTCTAGGAATTGTTCCATTTCTTCCAGATTCTCTAGCTTGTTGGCTTCATAGAAGTTTCGCAGGATTCTCTGGATTTCTGTGGTGTCAGTTGTGATATCTTCTCCATCGTTTACAATTCTATTAATTTGAGTCTTCTCTCTTTTTTCTTTGGTGAGTCTGGCTAGGGGTTTGTCAATTTTGTTTAATCTTTCAAAGAACCAACATTTGGCTTCATTGATCTTTTGTATGGTTCTTTTATTTTCGATGTTGTTTATTTCTGCTCTAACTTTAGTGATTTCTGTCCTTCTGGATGCTTTAGGGTTCCTTTGTTTCTCTTCCTCTAAGTCCTTGAGGTATGCAGTAAGGTCGTTCATTTGAGCTTCTTCTTGGTGTTTAATATATGATTGTATGGCTATAAGTTTCCCTCTCAGTACTGCTTTAGCTGTGTCCCAAATATTTTGATAGGTTGTGTCTTCATTTTCATTTGTTTCCAGGAACATTTGAATTTCCTGCTTGAGTGAGTCTCTGACCCAGTGGTTCTTAAGGAGTATGTTGTTTAGTTTCCAAATTCTGTGACTTTTAATAATTTTCTGTCTGTTGTTAAATGTTAGTTTTACTCCACTGTGGTCTGAGAAGATACTTGGGATGATTTCAATGCTCTTGAATTTATTGATGCTGTCTTTGTGGCCTAACATGTGGTCTATCCTTGAGTATATGTTATGTGGATTTGAAAAGAAGGTGTATTCCAGTTTTGGGGGGTGAAAGAATCTGAAAATGTCCAAAAGGTCTAGTCTGTCAATCTCTTCATTCAATTCTCTTGTATCTTTATTGGTTCTCTGCTTTGTTGATCTGTCTAAGTGTGAGAGTGGGGTACTGAAGTCTCCCACTATTTTTGTATTACTATTGATGTATTTTTGAAATTCTTTCAGTAGGTGCTTGATCTATTTAGATGGTCCCTCGTTGGGTGCATAGATGTTAATAATTGTTAAGTCTTCTTGGCTGATTGATCCTCTAATCATTATGTAATGTCCTTGCCTATCTATTATTACTTTATTTAATTTAAAATCTGTCGTGTCTGAGATAAGAATGGCTGTTCCTGCCCTTTTTTGTGAACCGTTAGCCTGTATGATAGTTTTCCATCCTTTCACTTTAAGTCTGTGTTTATCTTGTTGTGACAGATGGGATTTTTGCAAGCAGCATATGGTTGGGTTATGTTTTTTGATCCATCCCCCAACTCTGTGCCTTTTGATTGGTGAGTTTAAGCCATTGATGTTTATTGATATTATGGATTTAATGTATTGTAGTGCCATTGTTCAAAACAAATAAATTTTGTTTGCTCTGATATATTGCAAGTATTATAGTGATGTTCTTGTTTATAAGAGGTCTTTTAGAACCTCTTTCAGGGCCAGCTTGGTGATGGTTGCCTCCTTTAACTGTTGTTTGTCTAAGAAGGTTTTGATCCCTCTTATCTAGTTTGAATGAAAGTCTAGCAGGATATATTATCCTTGGTTGAAACTCTTTTTCATTCAGGGCTCAATAGATATCTTGCCATTCCCTTCTGGCTTTTAGAGTTTGAGTGGAGAAGTCTGCAGATAATCTTATGGGTTTTCCCTTGTATGTGACTTTTTGTTTCTCTCTTTCAGCCTTTAGGATCCTTTCTTTATCCTTACTTCTTCTCATTGTGACTACGATGTGTCTTGGTGTCTTCAGGTCTGGGTTGATTCTGTTTGGTACTCTCTGGGCCTCTTGAATCTTGATATCCTTTCTGTTATTCAGCTCTGGGAAGTTTTCTTCTATTATTTCCTCTAGAATGTTTGCTTCCCTTTCCTCTCTTTCTTCCTCTGGCAGGCCAATTACATGAATGTTACTTGTTTTGAGATCATCCCATATGTCTCTTCTGTTGTTTTCAGTGTCTCTCAATCTCTTTTTAAGCTCTTTCACCTCTTTCTTCATTTTCTCTAACTCATCCTCTGTCTGACTAATTCTGTTTTCTGCTTCTGTTAGTCTGCTTTCCATTGCCTCAGCTTCTTTCTTCATTACAGCTATTTCAGCTTTCAGTTCTCTAATTGCCTCAAGATAATCAGTATTTTCCTTGGGGGTCTCAACTGTTGTTTCCCTAATACTGCCATTCCTTTCATCCAATGTTGTTTTCATTTCTGTGATTAATAAGTTTATTATTGGTTGCATACTTTTCTTATCTATGGTTACTTCAGGCTGATTTGTAGTTTCTTCTGGGCTCTTGTCTTCATTCATTGGAGTAGCAGTTTTATTTGTTTTTGATCTACCCATCTTTTTGATTTATGTGTTTCTTTTTTTATGCTCTGTTGTTCCTCAGTTGTTGTGTCTTGAGTACAAGTAACACTGTACTAAATACCTTTATGACAATTACACTCACCAACCTCAGGAATTACAGTAGCAACTGAAGCAAGTATTGAAGCAGTTTAATCACTACCAGTTAGCCAAACAATTTCTCCAGTCCGTGAAAAAACAGTAACCAAATCCCAGTGAAGAAGAAAGAGAAAAGAAAGAAAGGATAGAAAGAATAGACAGTTATGCAAATCTACTCTCCACTGTATATTTTAGGGATAACAAGAGGGGAAAGGGAACTAGAGCAGAGATACACACATAGAGAGTCCACTCTGAGTCAGATTTCTTCCCCAAAATAATTCAAAAATTCAGAAAGGCAAAGAAGAAGGAAGAAGTGTATGACAAGATAAGAAAAAAAAAGAGGCAGGAAAGAGAAAAGGGAAAAGATAAGAAAAAGAGCTGTAATTAAAGAGCAGTGAAAGGAAATTCCCAAATGTGTATCAGTGAATTCAAAAAAGCACACTGTTTGGTGGTGTGGGGGCTGGGGGCTGTGACTTTGGAAGCTGTAGGATTAAGGAAGAAAGGATGACAAGAATGAGAAAAAGAAAAAAAAAGAGAAAAAAGAAAAAGTTAAGAAAAAGAACAGTCATAAAGGGCAGTGAAAGGAAAGGGTTTTTTATGTATTTATTTTTAATTATTTAATTAGCTATGCATGGTGAGATGGGGGGGCATTGGCTACTTAGAAAGAAAAAAGGCCAGAGGTTTCAGAAGGGTATAGACTTAGAATTAATGATACTCCCTGGTGGGACAGGAATTTGGTAAATAAAAGGAGCTCCTAGCAGGTGATCCTGCTAGGAGCTGCTCCCCAGGGACTGGTTATGGGGGATGGGGTGTGGGGAAGGAGGTATGCTTAGAAATTAAAAGGAAGAAAAAAAATTTTCCCCTTTTTTCCTACTCTAATTCTTAACCCAAATTAAGTTATAGTCACCTCCTTGGTGTTACCGCTAGGACCCCTTATTGGCTGGCCTACTAAAGGCAGAAAATCCTACCGTTTCCAGGAGATGTGGTCAGAGCTCAGCCACTAGCAGCTTCTCAGTCCGCCATCTTCCGGGAACCCGGGGGTTTCTTTTTTCTTCTTCTTTTACTTTTTTTTTATCAGAACCCTGCTCAGCTCTCACGTGTAGTGTTCTTGGGGATTGAACTTGAGACCTTTGGTGTGTCAGTCATGGCAGTCTTTTTGCATAACCATTATACTCTCTCCTCAGCACTGTAGTTTTGGTTTTTTTCTATCTAAAATTGCAACTACTTTCTCAGCTCCTTAAACAGTCTCAAAAACATGATTTTACTCATGACCAGATAATATTTAAATAGCAGTAAATACCATAATTGATAGAGCCCAACTTCTAGTGCAGCAGTTCCCAAAGTGTGAATGTACTAGTAGCATTTAGTTAATAAAATTAATAACAGGAGTTTCAGCAAGGCTTAGCTCAGATTCTTATTACATATATCTGTATTGAGTTTCCCCAGTAGTACATATGTAGTATTTCCTGACCATTGTTGTGGCACTTTTTTTGTTTGTTTACTAGTGCATTTCTTTTTTTATTTCATTAGTGATTTAATAATGATGGTCAATATTGTGAAATAAGAGGAGTACAGGGGCCGGGTGGTGGCGCACCTGGTTAAATGCACACATTACAGTGCACAAAAGACCTAGGTTCAAGCCCCTGGTCCCCACCTGCAGGGGGAAAGCTTCATGAGTGGTGAAGCAGGGCTGAAGGTGTCTCTCTGTCTCTCCTTCTCTATCACCCCCTTCCCTCTCGATTTCTGGCTGTCTCTAGCCAATAAATAAAGGTGATTTTTTTTTTTAAAAAGAGCACAGTTCCATACATTTCACACCACCAGAGTTTCTCATCCCATCCCCTCAACTGGAAGCTTCCCTATTATTACTTTTTTCTTTTTCTTTTACTTTAATGGGGGGGTTGTTTACAGTCAATAGTAGCATACAGTAGTTTGTACATGTGTAACATTTCTCACTTTTCCACATAACAATTCAAACCCCTCTAAGTCTTTCTCTGCCATGATGTTCCAGGACCTGACCACCACCCCACCACCCAAGAGTCTTTTACTTTGGTGTAATACACCAAACCCAGCCCAAATTCTGCTTTGTGTTTTCTTCTTTTTCAACCTCTTTTTTATTATTAGTGATTTAATAATGTTGGACAAGATTGTGAGATAAGAGGGGTACAATTCACATATTTCCCACCACCAAAGTACCACATCCTATCCCCTCCATTGGAAATTTCCATGTTCTTTTTTTTTAATTTTTATTTATAAAAAGGAAACACTGACAAAAACCATAGGATAAAAGGGGTACAACTCCACACAATTCCCACCGCCAGAACTCCATATCTCATCCCATCCCTTGATAGCTTCCCTATTCTTTATCCCTCTGGGAGTATGGACCCAGGGTCATTATGGGCTGCAGAAGGTGGAAGGTCTGGCTTCTGTAATTGCTTCCCCGCTGAACATGTGCTTTGACAGGTCGATACATACTCCCAGCCTGTCTCTCTCTTTTCCTAGTAGGGCGGGGCTTTGGGGAAGCAGAGCTCCAGGACACATTGGTGGGGTCGTCTGCCCAGGGAAGTCTGTTTGGCATCATCTTAGCATCTGGAACCTGGTGGCTGAAAAAAAGAGTTAACATATAGAGCCAAACAAATTGTTGACTAATAATGAACCTAAAGGCTGGAATAGTTCAGATGAAGAGTTGGAGGGTCTCTGTTTTGTAGATAGGTAGGACCTTTGGAATATAACTAAAATAGGGCTTCCCTATTCTTTATCCCATTGGGAGTATGGACCAGAGATCTTCATGGGGTGCAGAAGGTGGGAGGTCTGACTTCTGTAATTGCTTCGCCACTGGACATGGGCATTGACAGGTTGATCCATACTCTTAGCCTGTTTCTATCTTTCCCTAGTGGGGTAGGTCTCTGGGAAGGTGGAGTTCCAGGACTCATTGGTGAGGTCATCCATACGGGGAAGTCAGTTTGGTGTCACGGTAGCATCTGCAACTTGATGGCTGAAAAACTTTAAGATATAAAGCAGAACAAATAGTTTAATAATCAGGAACCTAAAGGCAAAAATATGACAGATGAGATTTGGTGTCTTCAGGTTGGAAGAAGCTAAGAAATCTATTTTCAGTATATACTAAGGGGCCTATGACTTTATTAATTTTTGGCTAAACCCCACAGCTAACATGCAGATGTGATAAAATTATTGTCTGGGAAGATAGTGTCAGAGTTGGGAAGAGGACTAGAAAGCTGGATCAGGGCAGAGTGTAGCTCCCAAATATGGGTAAAGTATATAAGTACCATTAGCTGTAAACCCTATCAATTGGACTTCAGGCCCTTGTCTATTCATAGTGTAACATCTGCATCTCTGTCTGTCTGAATTCGCTTTCCATGGTCAAAGCTAGGAACATCCTAGGCCACACTCGTTTCAGGACCAGTCTTCCTCAAGTGGCAGAGTATGTCGACCCAGCCTCCCTTTAGAGAATGGAACAGTTTCTACCATTGTTTTTCTACACTGAAGGCAAGATCCTGTAGAGGTGGTGTGGCACATCATACTGAACTGATTAATGTTCTATGGAACAAACCAATATAGATTTACAAAGACTATACAGAGTGTGGTGAGATACTGCCCCCATGTGGACATTTGAGACATTGTAGTGTTTGTAAATAAATCACCACTCATACCATACTTGCATACACTGTTTTTATGCACTCATCTAGGTTTCTCTTT
The DNA here is from genome assembly GCF_950295315.1 of Erinaceus europaeus. Classification (NCBI taxonomy): domain Eukaryota; kingdom Metazoa; phylum Chordata; class Mammalia; order Eulipotyphla; family Erinaceidae; genus Erinaceus; species Erinaceus europaeus. The sequence goes on from NC_080185.1 coordinate 28,465,432, forward strand.
ATGAGAGACTAATAGGAAAGAATCTATTGAGTCAAAAATAGAATTCTGATTTTCCCTATTTAACTTTTTTCCTGAGTCCCCATGGACCCAATTTCACAAGGGACCCCAAATAAAAGAAGCCTGTCTGACAAATAGTTTCTTATGGCCCAGTTTAACATCTGCCTCTTTGTAGGAGAAGTGTGGGGACCTATAGTATTTTTCAACTTTATTTTAGGTTTTAAATAAAAACTGGAGATATCTTTCAAAGAGTTCACACATACCCAACACCCAGTTTCTCCTATTAGTAAGTTCTTATATTATTAATATGGGCCCTTCCTTCAATTAGTATACAAATATTGATACATTATAATTAACTGAAGACTATGTTTTAGTCTCCTCTGTTTTGTTTTGTTTTGTTTTGTTGACTATAAACACCATCAATTTGATGTGATCTGGGGCCCATATTCAGCTCAGGAGCCTATGTGACCTCTGCATCCTTGTAGATCTGAGCTCACATTCTGTGATCCTAAGCAGAAATGTTCCAAGCTGCCACAATATCAAGACCCATCTTCTTCAGGTGTAGCATATTGTCCAACCTTCCTTCTGAGAATGAAACATTCTCTACCTTTGTTGATCCAAGTTGAGGGCAAGGTCGTATGGGGGCCCACCAAGGGATCTATTGTGTTGCTCCTGATAGAAATAACCAGTAACAATGAAGAGAGGGATTTATTCGAGGTCTAGGCCCTTCACATCTATTTGGGAATCTCAGGACTCCCTGATTAGGGCCCCAGCTGATGGGGTGGCCTGATAGTGACTAAAGAGTCATTGTTAAAGTATGTCAGTCTCTTGCCCTTATTCAACTTTTTCAGTCCTTGCTTTGATAAAGTTAGCTTTGGAGTGAGTGAGGGAAGTGTAATAGGAAGTATGTTAACTCTCTTTTCAACCACCAGGTTCCAGATGCAAGCATGATGCTGACCAGACTTCCCTGGACAGACAATCCTACCAATGTGTCCTGGAGCTCTGCTTCCCCAGAGCCCTTCCCCACTAGGGAAAAAGAGAGCCAAGCTGGGAGTATGGATTAACTGTCAATGTCTATGTTCAGCGGGGAAGCAATCACAGAAGCCAGACCTTCCACCTTCTGCATCCCACAATGATAGGGGATGAGATACAGAGTTCTGGTGGTGGAAATTTTGTGAAGTTGTACCCCTCTTATCCTATATTTATTCAATGCTTCCTTTTTATAAATAATTTTTTTAAAAAAAAGAAATATCCCCCCTTTGTTAGGATTTGCTGTATCATACACAACATTACCATAATTTATGTCCTTTGACATTATTTGTATATAGCTGTGCCACCGGTTGCTTCTGTTCTCCCCTGGTCTAAGCTTTTAAGAGAGTCAACATATCAAAGACTCAGCCTATGTATTAAAAAGACTCACTCTGTGATTTAAAAAGTTTGAGACATTCAATCAATTTTTTTCCTCTCATATTAATTAAATAGTGATTTGTATTACAATTGTATTCTACTTGCTGTTGTCAAGAGGAGCTCACTCTAACTCTGCTATTGTCTTGTTAAGTCTTTTCAGAGGCACTGATCTAAAATTGACATTACAATCAAAATGTATAAGTGCATGTAAGGATGTGTGTGTTAATTAATGCCTGTGGGAGGCACAGATAACTTTCAGAACTAGAAGGCTTTATTACCCAAAAAGGACTAAGGTTGCTTGCAGGAATCCTGTCACATCCATTTGTATCTTTGGCTACCACAATGTACTCAAGGATGTCATAGATTGAACAAAATAATGAAGATATTTCCAAATAGAGTTAGGTGGGTATGGGTGACAGAGCAGGAGATCATATTGTTTATTATTTGAATGCTGACTCTGAAGGCATATTGCCTATTGTTGTACAGTTTGATAAATGAAGTTGCAATCTTTCTCCTCAATGGTTCTTCTTATCTCAGTTTTTGTAACATGAATGTAATTAGCATACAGCTAACATCAGCCTGACCAGCATACAATGGACTTACACAAACCCACAGGGAGTGTAAGAAGTTACTTAAGTAGGAGGGATGGGTCACAGTCTTTTGGTGGTGGGAATGGTGTTTTTGTACACTCCTAGTAAAATGTAGTCATATAAATCACTAGTTAATTAATACGAGAGGGGGAAAATTAATTGTATGTCTCGAAGGTTTTCAAAACACAAACTGAATCTTTCCAATATATAGGCTGTGTAATTGATATGCGGACTCTCTCAAAAGCCTAGACCAAATAGATTAGAAGCAACCAATAACACAGCTATGTACAAGATACTGGGTACTGTACAGCAAACCATAACAAAAGGACTTTTCAAAGTTAACCCAATTACCAAATAATGTGATGATAACATTAACTATTGATTGTCTTTTTGAACCCTAAGACAGCAGGAACCTCACATCTCCACTATAGAGCCTCTACTTCCCCCAGTCCTGGAACCACTGGATAGGGCCCACTTTCCCGTATGCCTCTCCCAATCCATATCAAATAATATTGCATCTGCCAATCACAACCTAACCAACACAACTATTGCCACCTCAACATGCTTCACTTCAGACTGTGTCCAGAGACTTCACGTCTGGAATGACAACCCTTCAACTTCATTACTCGGGTGAGACCTTTCCTTTCATAGTATACTCTAATTCCATCTCAGGTGGTTCACTTTCTAACAAAGTCCCAAAACCTAGATATACACCAGTTTCTGTGAGAGAGAGCTTATGTTCACACGTATCCATAAACTACTTCAAAATATATACCTGAAAGCAGAAGTACACTAGAGTTTGCAGTGAGTACCCCCCTAACACTTCCTCTCCACTATTCCAAGCTTTGGGTCCATGATTGCTCAACAATTTGTTTGGCTTCGTATGTTAACTCTCTTTTCAGTCACCAGGTTCCAGATGTCATCAGGATGCCGGCCAGGCTTCCCTAGACTGAAGACCCCACCAATGTGTCCTGGAGCTCCACTTCCCCAGAGACCCACCCTACTAGGGAAAGAGAGAGGCAGACTGGGAGTATGGACCAACCAGTCAACGCCCATGTTCAGTGGGGAAGCAATTACAGAAGCCAGAACTTCCACCTTCTGTAACCCACAATGACCCTGGGTCCATGCTCCCAGAGGGATAGAGAATGGGAAAGCTATCAGGGTAGGGGGTGGGAAATGGAGATTGGGTGGTGGGAATTGTGTGGAATTGTACCCCTCCTACCCTATGGTTTTGTTAATTAATCCTTTCTTAAAGAAAAAAAAATGAAGAAAAAAAAAAGAACAGTCTGGAGAACTCTCAGATGGCTAGAAATGGACCTACCCTATAATCCTGCAATTCCTCTCCTGGGGATATATCCTAAGGAACCCAACATACCCATCCAAAAAGATCTATGTACACATATATTCTTGCAGAATGATTTGTAATAGCCAAAACCTGTAAGCAACCCAGGTGTCCAACAATAGATGAGTGGCTGAGCAAGTTGTGGTATATATACACAGTGGAATACTACTCAGCTATTAAAAACGGTGACTTCACCATTGTCAGCTGATCTTGGCTAGAGCTTGAAAAATTCCTGTTAAGTGAAATAAGTCAGAAACAGAAGGATGAATATAGGATGATATCACTCTCAGGCAGAAGTTGAAAAACAAGATCAAAAGAGAAAACACAAGTAGAACCTGAACTGGAATTGGCATATTGCACCAAAGTAAAAGACTCTGGGGTGGGGGTAGGGGGGAGAATACAGATCCAAGAAGGATGACAGAGGATCTAGCAGGGGTTGTATTATTATATGGAAAACTGGGAAATGTTATGTATGGGCAAACTATTGCATTTTCTGTCGAATATAAAACATTAATTCCACAATACAGAAATTTAAAAAAAAAAAGAAGTTACTTAAGTGTGTGTCTGGCAGAAATTGCTCTCTCTCTTCCTCTTCCTCTTCGCTTACTCTCCTCCTCCCTGGACCAGCCATGCTGCTTTTTCCAGGACATGAACATGTGTAGCCGAGCAATGGTAACTAGCTTAAAGACTTAGCTGATCTTTGTTCCTTTGCCCATTTTGCTGATAGGGTTTTTATGTACCTAAATAACCATCAGTGTAATAAACCTCTCATTTGTTAAAGCCCCAGCACAAAGGGCCATAATCTTTTAATTTTTAATTACAATACTCAATCAAATTTAAAAAACTTGATTTTATACCAATTAAATGTTTCAAAGTTCCATTTAAATTATTTCTTTGGTTGAGACTCCAAGATTTCCAGATGCCCTTGAAATTATGCACATATATGTTTTGTTTCAAGATCACTTTATTGGAGGGGGGAATTGGGAAATTATGGTTTACAGGCCAGTTGTAGATACATGAGTAGTTTCTTTTTTTTTAAGTTTTTTTTAAATTTTATTTATTTATTCCCTTTTGTTGCCCTTGTTGTTTTATTGTTGTAGTTATTATCGATGTCATTGTTGTTGGATAGGACAGAGAGAAACGGAGAGAGGAGGGGAAGACAGAGAGGGGGAGAGAATGATAGACACCTGCAGACCTGCTTCACCGCCTGTGAAGCGACTCCCCTGCAGGTGGGGATGAGTAGTTTCTTATCTCCCTGTGATAGGTGTCTGCAGATAACTTCCACAACTAACCCAAGGCCCTCTTTATTGTGTCCTGGTTACCCAAAACCCTCCCTACCCTATCTTCCTGTAGTCCAGAGTTGACTGATTTGCTGCAGTATACCTCACCCAGTCCAAGTTTTGCCTGGTGTTTTTTCATTTCTTGCCTTGCTTTTTAAAAGTATTACCTATATGTGAAATAATCCATTATACATGTTTCTTCTTCTGGCTTATCTCACTTACCAGCATATATGTATTACTTGAGAGACAAATCCTAGAAGTGCTTCATACACCTTTACATGGCCATACTGGCTGGTGAGTGAAAGCAACAAGCAAAGCTCTGAGGGCTAAGGCACAAGTTAAGAAAGGGACCTATGAGGGGCCAGGAGTTGGCACACTGAACATACATGGGTTGAACATATATGGGTTGAACATACATGTTACTCCGCACAAGGACTTAGGTTCAAGTCCCCAGTCACCACCTGCAGGGAGAAAACTTCATAATAAAATAGGCAGTGCTACAAGTATCTCTCTTTCTCTCTCCTTATCTAGCTCCCTCTTCCACTCAATTTCTCTCTGTCCTAACAAATAAAAGAAAGGGGAAAAAAGGAAAGAAAGAAAGAAAGAAAGAAAAGAAAGAGAGAGAGAGAGAGAAAGAAAGAAAGAAGGAGGGAGGGAGGGAGGGAGGAAGGAAGGAAGGAAGGAAGGAAGGAAGGAAGGAAGGAAGGAAGGAAGAGTGACAGCCAGTAATAGTGGATTTGTTTTTCAGACACTGAGCCTCAGAGATAAACCTGGTGGCAAAAAGAAAAAGACTGAAGACTATGTTGGGTAGCAGGTACAGAGTGTTAGGAAAATGGGATGTTGCCCCCCAAAGAAGGGGATAATTCATTCACTTGGCTTTCAAATATTAATTAGAGTAAGAACATAGCTCAGTGGCTAAAAGAACAAACTTTGTACCCAGGTTGACTGAGTTCAAATCCTAGCTCCACCATATCCTGTGTGATGTTATTGTGCCTCAGTTTCCCATCTTCTATAGTGGCAAGGGTTCTAGAACTTTAGTTTATAATTTCACCCAGGGACCTAGCACATGCAAAGAACTTAAAATAGTCTCTAACACTTAGTATGCCCTTGACAAGTGTTTACTTTTAGTATGTGCCTACTATGTACCTCCCCCCACCCCAATCCTGTATGTACCTAGACTGAATAGAACAGAAAAACTGAGGATATTGGTTACATCTACCTCCTTTTTTGAGGGTCTATGCTTGACATCAGAATTTAACAGGCACTTTGTGCCAGAAACAATCCTAGGTGCTATGCAGGAATGAAGAGAAACTAGTTTCATGACTGAAATGACTACTTGTCTGCTAACTTCCAACTCTCCAACTCCAGTCACAATCATATTATAGGCCTGGGGAGATAGCATAATGGTTATGCAAAAATACTTTCGTGTCTTAGGCAACAATGGTCCCAGGTTCAGTCTTCAATGCCACCAGATGACAGAGTTGAGCTCTGATAAAAAAAAATCACATTATTGGGAGGAGGAGAGCAACAATTTTCCAGACTGTCATTGTTGTCACATGAGTGTAGCGTATAGCTGTTTGTCTCCCCATTATCAGTGTCTGTGGACCACATATACCACTGACTGAAGTCTTTCTCCACCATCGTGCACTGGGTTTCTAACACCTTCTCAATACCCACCCCCTCTTTTAATGTCCTAGGCTGCAAAAGATCATAGCTAGCCTATTTTCTTTTCTTTTCTTTTCTTTTCTTTTCTTTTCTTTTCTTTTCTTTTCTTTTCTTTTCTTTTCTGTTTTTTTTCTCCCTACCGGAACACTGCACAGCTCTGGCTTATTGTAGTTCTGGGGACTGAACTTGGGACTTCAGAGCCTCAGGCATGAATGTCTTTTGCAGAACCGTTATGCTATCCCTCTACCCCCACAGCTAGTCTATGTTTCACCTGTAATTTCCTTTTATTTGTTTCTTAAGTTCCACCTACGAGTGAGGTCATCTGGCATTCATCCTTTTCCTGGCATATCTCACTTAACATGAGTTCTTCAGGTTCTATCCAAGACATCCATCTCAAATATCTTTCCTAAGCTCTACATGTATCACTTGATTTCTTTATTTTATTTGTTCTCTGGAGTTGCCGGGGACTTTCACATGAATAGTTCCACTGCTCAAGGTCCTTTTTTTTTCATATACACAAATGAATAGCTGGGTAGACAAATAGAGAAGGGGAAACACCACAGCAAAGGAGCTTCCCCCTCAGTGCCATGCTAGCACTCCCCATGTGTTACCAGGGGTCAAACCTGAGCCTTATTCATGGAAAGGCAAGTGACCTACAGTTGAACTTTTCCTCCAACCTCATCACTTGTTTCTGACTGAACTACTTCACCTCAAATTCCAATGTGTAGCTTTACCTCAGCGTGTCAAAAAGAAAGCACACTTTCACACCCTTTCAAACCTGCCTCCTATGTTCTTTGTTGATGTTAATGTTACTTCTGTTCCTTGACTTGACCATGTTAATGTCACTTCTGTTCCTTGACTTAACCAAGCTTAATATTATGAATCAATCTTGAGGTCCTTTTCCCTCTCCACATTTTATAACACTGTATTAAATGATTCTACCCTGTTAGATAATTCCTCAAATACATTCACATCACTCAGTACCGCCTGCAACTACACATCATCATTAATTGCCTGGGTGATTCCAAGGGTAATACTCTTTCTTCTCCTTCATCCAAAACATTGTCCAGTGCACAACTGCAAAAGAGATTTTAAAACACACAGGCACATGTGGACATACACACACACGCACATGCACATTCACTCACACACACACACACACACACACACACACACACACACACACACAGAGAGCCATACTTTGGTACAAAGTACAAATTAATTAACCTAGCCAACAAATTCCTCATTTCTCTTGTTCTCCAAAGTTTCATTTCAACCATGACCCATCCTGTTTCTCTGGCACCTTCACTCTTAATATTGCAATCAAACTGCCATTCTTCTCTTCTTCCAAGATGCCAAACTTTTCCTCACCTCAGGGCATCATTATGCTGTTTTCCTGCCTCCACAACTGGTCATCTTACTAGTTATTCATGTTTCAAATCAAATAACACCAGGGGGGTGGACTAGCCTGTAGCACACTCCGTTGAACACATACAATATCATGTAGAAGGACTTAAGGTTAAGCCCCCATTCCTCACCTTCAGGGAGGATGCCTCATGAGCAGTGAAACAGGTCTGCAGCTGTCTCTTTCTCTCTTCCTAGCTCCCCACCCCCTCTCAAATACACTCTGTCCTATCAAATAAAGTATTAGGGGAAAAGGGGAAAAAATGGCCGCTGGGAGCAGTGGATTCATAGTGCTGCCACTGATAATAATAATAATAATGACAGCAATAACCCTGGTGGCAATTTTTAAAAATAAAAAAATGCACTATCAGGAATTTCTTTTTTAGATTTTTTAAAAAATTGTCTTTATTCATTGGATAGAGGTAGCCAAAAATCAAGAGGGAAGGGCATCACAGAGAGGGAGAGAGAAAGAAAGACACCTGCAGCACTGTTTCACCACTTGCAAAGCTTTCCCCCTGCAGTTAGGGGCCAAGGGCTCGAACCTGGGTACTTGTGTATTGTAACATGTGAGTTTAACAAAGTGTGCCACCACCCGGCCCCTATCAGGAATTTCTTTCCTAACTACTATGGTTAGTGCGTACCTCTCAGTTAAAGGCTTTATTCCTGGGCACTTATCATGAGTACTTAGCATCTGCTTTCCTTAGTAGACTATAGGCACTAAGGGCATATAGGCAATGCTGCTTTCATCACCATTGCATCCCCAAAGAACTAGTGCATTGCCTTTGCACACAGTATATGTTCAATAAAAATTTGGAGTGAGAAAAGTGGGGAAGGGAGGAGAGACAGAGGCTGTAAAAGGAAGAGAGCAAGTGAAAGAGTAGAGGCATTTTTGTTAGTAGGAAACAAATAAAACATGCTTTCTAACTCTGGGGAGTTCCTGAAATAGAGCAAGCAGCACAATACAGGCTTGTAAGTGTGAGTGCATAGTGCTGGAGAACTTAAGGAAAGAGGCTAGCTACCCTGGATGAGTGAAACAGCATAATTGTTCTGCAAAAAGACTTTCTTGTCAGAGGCTCTGAGGTCCCAGGTTCAATCCCCAGCACCTCCATAAGCCAGAGCTTGACAGTACTATGAGAGATAAAGAGATCAGGTAGATAGACAGACAGACAGACAGGGTCAAGACAGACAGACAGATAGGGTCACTACTCTATCTGGAAGACCAAGAAATGCTTCAGAAAGGCTGGTGTTTTTTCCAAGATCTTCATTAAGACATAATTCAGGTACTATACAATTCACCTGTTTAATTTGTTGTCATCAGAGCTCGGCAACCATCACCAATAATCAATTTTAGAGTACTTTCATCACTCCAAAAAAACACCCCCATTACCTCACTCCCAGAACTTGGGAACTACTAGACTGATTTTTTTGCTATCTCTCTATATATTTCCATTCTAGGCATTTTATACAAATGGAAACATATAATACACAATCTTTTGTACCTGTATACTTTCACTCAGCACACATTGTCAAAGGTTGTTCAAACTGTAGCATGTGGCAGTATTATATCTCTTTTTATGACTAAGTAGTATTCCACTATATGGATATATCAGATCTGTCATCCATTCATGGACATTTGGATTGTTTTCACTCTGGGACTACTATTAAGAAGCTTCTTTTGAATTTGTGTGTGACCACATGCTTTTATATTTTGTGGGTATAAAGCCATGGGATTGCTAGGTTACATAATAACACTGTGTGAGGTTTTGAAGAGCTTCCAAACTTTTCCAAAGATGTTTCACTCTTTTACATTCTGATCAGTAAGTCTGAAGGTTCTAATTTCTCCACATCCTTGACAACGCTTTTCTATTATCTATCTTTTTTATATAGTCGCCGTAATAGGCACAGCACTCTATCTCATGGTTTTGACTTGAAGTTCCCTCATTGCTGATAATATTGTTCATTTTTTCATAATCTTTGGGCCACTTCTCTGTCCTCTTCAGAGTAATATATATTTCCTTTGTTAATTTTTTTTAACGTGGCACTGAGATCCTGTGACTTGAGCAAGCTTCCCAAGCCAATTTTTCATTCTTTATTCTGGGAAGGGTGAGGAGGGCCTTTTGACAGAGATGAAAGAGAGACACCATAGCTCTGATCCACCATCAAAGGGATTTCCTTAATGCAAATCCCTTAGCACATGTATTATTTCTACCTTTTCTCCTTTCAGTGACTTGTCTTTTTGGCAGTGTCTTTTGAAGCACAAAAATATTAAAATTTAGTGATGCCCAAATTATCTATATTTTCCTTCGTTATTCTTTCTTTTTCTTTTTTTTTAAGTTTTACTTTTTTTTATTTAAGAAAGGATTAATTAACAAAACCATAGGGTAGGAGGGGTACAATTCCACACAATTCCCACCACCCAATCTCCATAACCCACCCCCTCCCCTGATAGCTTTCCCATTCTCTATCCCTCTGGGAGCATGGACCCAGGGTCATTGTGGGTTGCAGAAGGTGGAAGGTCTGGCTTCTGTAATTGCTTCCCCGCTGAACAAGGGCGTTGACTGGTCGGTCCATACTCCCAGTCTGCCTCTCTCTTTCCCTAGTAGGGTGGGTCTCTGGGGAAGTGGAGCTCCAGGACATATTGGTGGGGTCTTCAGTCTAGGGAAGCCTGGCCGGCATCCTGATGACATCTGGAACCTGGTGACTGAAAAGAGAGTTAACATACGAAGCCAAACAAGTTGTTGAGCAATCATGGACCCAAAGCTTGGAATAGTGGAGAGGAAGTGTTAGGGGGGTACTCACTGCAAACTCTAGTGTACTTCTGCTTTCAGGTATATATTTTGCAGTAGTTTATGGATACATGTGAACATATGCTCTCTCTCACAGAAACTGGTGTATATCTAGGTTTTGGGACTTTGTTAGAAAGTGAACCACCTGAGATGGAATTAGAGTATACTATGAAAAGAAAGGTCTCACCCTAGTAATGAAGCTGAAGGGTTGTCATTCCACACGTGAAGTCTCTGGAACCTCACATCTCCACTATAGAGCCTCTACTTCCCCCAGTCCTGGAACCATTGGATAGGGCCCACTTTCCCGTATGCCTCTCACAATCCATATCAAATAATATTGCATCTGCCGATCACAACCTAACCAACACAACGATTGCCACCTCAACATGCTTCACTTCAGACTGTGTCCAGAGACTTCTTTCATTATTCTATGTGTCATCTAAAAAACAAATCATTGCTTAACCAAAATTAACAAAGAATTGAGGTCAGGAAGAATGATCTGATCTTTTAACTTGAAACCCTGGAGCCTCAGGCATGAAAGTACTTAGCATAACAATCATGCTACCTTCCAGCCCCTGGCTAAGCTTTTTTGTTTTAATGTGGAGGAGAGGAGGCAAGGGGTAAAGTCAAGGAGTTTACCCTTTAGGTTTTTTTTTTATGTGTTCAAGGTCTCTTACTGCTATATTTTCTATCTTTTGACAAAATTAACTGCATTTCTATGAAAAACAACAACTGTATGGTTTCTCTCATATTTACAATATAAAGAACTGAAACACATGAGCTTTTAAAAAAGTAGCCAAATTTTCTCTAAGACTTTGTGAAAACAATGGTGGTTATCCTTGGGGACAGGAAGGGCTTGGAACATAGAACTGTAGCAGTGAATCTAGTATAGAACTATACCCCTGCAATCTTATGATCTTGTAAACCACTATTAAATCATTAACAAAATGACATTTTAAAAAGTCTTTTTTAAAAGGATGCTCCTCTAAACATGTATGTATGTATCTATTTATTTTGTTACCAGAGCTCTGCTCAGCTGTGGTTTATGGCGGTGCTGTGGTTTGAGCCTGGGACCTTTGGGGCCTCAGGCATGAAAACCTTTTTTGCATAACCATTATGCTATTTACTTACCTCCAAGTAGCCCATTTTCTGGGATGGCTCTTTTAACTGCCCTATCCTATCCAACTGTCTTCTCTTTCTTTTTTTTAAAAATTATCCTTATTTATTTATTGGCTAGAGACAGCCAGAAATCCAGAGGAAAGGATAGGCAGAGAGGGAAAGAGAGACACCTGTAGCACTACTTCAACACTCACAGCATTTTCCCACTGCAGATGGGGACGGGAACTCGAACCTGGGTCCATGTGCATTGTAACATGTGCACTCAACCAGATGCACCACCACCTGGCCACACCAATTGTCTTCTCTACTTTTTTAATTTCTGTGTCCCATTCCTCCCCCCCCCACTCCACACACACACACACACACACACACACACACACACACACACACACAGTAAAGCTGAACATCTACCAACTGTCTTCTCTTAAGGACACATTCTAAGAAATATTTTCAGTTTTTCTTAATTACATAGGCACTACCTTGGCTTAATAATGAAAATGGCCTTCCTAATTCTCTGCCTTCCAGTGGCCAAGCCTTAGACAGTTGACTCTGTAAATACTAATAAATTGATACTGACCAAAGCTGCCGAAATAACTCACTTGGATAGGGCACTACATTGTCATGGTCTTAACCCTGTTTCAAGCCCAGCCCCCCACTGCACTGAGGGAAATTTTGGTGCTGTGGTCTCTCTGTCTCTCTCAGAAAAGTGATGCTGCCTAGTGTCCACTCATAGAACTGTTAACGGCATGCAAAGACATAATAAGAATCCTCCCCTACTATCCCATTTAATCTAAATGCCACCCAGTTCCTTCTATACTGAATTTCCCTGTTTTATTTATACTGTAACAGAATCACTATCTAACATCTTACTTGTTTTCAGTATTCCCGGTCTAAGCCAGTTAGTAGAAAACATGAATTTGTCTTGTCAGAGCTGTGTCTCTAGTTTCTATAACATGGCCTTATGTAGAGTAAGTTTTCAATAAACATCCACTCCATGAATGAATGCATTAGTCTACACATTAAGTAGGCATTACTATGTCTAGTGTATAAGAGATACTCAAAGTTATTATCTGATGTGGTTATAATCATCACCAGTACTACAAGACATCTATAAAGGGAAATTTTGTTGTGTTCTTCATTTGCTGTTAACATACTAGGGTGACCAGAACAAATGGTACATAGGGTCACTATTTAGTTAAGTGGTCTTTAGCAGGTCACATTTCTTTCTTCCTAGAGCCTTGAGTTCTTTCATATATGTATTTGGACATTTTATCTTTTTAAAAAATATATTTATTTTATTTATTTATTCCCTTTTGTTGTCCTTGTTTTATTGTTGTACTTATTATTGTTGTACTTATTATTGTTGTTATTGATGTCATTGTTGTTGGATAGGACAGAGAGAAGTGGAGAGAGGAGGGGAAGACAGAGAGGGGGAGAGAAAGACAGACACCTGCAGACTTGCTTCACCGCCTATGAAGAGACTCCCCTGCAGGTGGGGAGCCAGGGACTCGAACCGGGATCTGTTAGGGAGCAAAAATCAAACCACCATCCACTGCAAGAAAGCAAAAGATGTTTATTCACGAATTCGAATCCGGGCCGAGTGGTGACTGACAGCAGTCTACCAGCTCGACCCTGAACAAGGCTCAAACCACACAATTTATAGGAATTCAGACTACACTCAGGGAGGGGGAACACATCACCTTATCAGTCTATATCCAATAACATGCTATAGAAAACACAAAATCCAATCATTTCAAACTTAGCAAAAGCATGATCCATTCAAAGCAAAGTGCGGGCTAGTTTCAAACATTGCAAAATCACACAACCAATAGAATCTAGCCAGGTTCAGAGGGGAAGCAATTACAGAAGCCAGACCTTCTACCTTCTGCAACCCACAATGACCCTGGGTCCATGATCCCAGAGGGATAGAGAATGGGAAAGCTATGAGGGGAGGGGGTGGGATATGGAGAATGGGTGGTAGGAATTGTGTGGAATTGTACCCCTCCTACCCTATGGTTTTGTTAATTAATACTTTCTTAAAAAAAAAAAAAGAATAGGGAGTCGGGCTGTAGCGCAGCGGGTTAAGCGCAGGTGGCGCAAAGCACAAGGACCGGCATAAGGATCCTGGTTCGAACCCCGGCTCCCCACCTGCAAGGGAGTCACTTCACAGGCGGTGAAGCAGGTCTGCAGGTGTCTATCTTTCTCTCCTCCTCTCTGTCTTCCTCTCCTCTCTCCATTTCTCTCTGTCCTATCCAACAATGACGACAACAACAATAATAACTACAACAATAAAACAACAAGGGCAACAAAAGGGAATAAATAAATAAAATTAAATATTTAAAAAAAAAAGAATCTAGCCAGGTAGGGTCAACACATCCCCCGCCATCAGCTGCCCCTTCCTAGAAAATAATTTCCTAGTGCAAAGGCCCTGATAAGCTCTGCCTGTTTGCAGGGTCTTGGTAAACAACCGGTGGCTTACTGATTAGGTCCTATTCTTCAAGGGGGAAAGGGCAAGGAATTTTCCATCTCACACTACAAGCAACTTATACTAAAAGGAACTTGAAAACTTCTGCATAAAAAGGGAAATTCAAGGCTACTGCCTTTTACAGGATCCTTACTGTAGTCCTTGTGCTTTGCGCCACCTGCGCTTAACCTGCTGTGCTACTGCCTGACTCCGGGACATTTTATATAATGGTTCTATACGTGAGCTCTAGAAGTAATACCCAGATTTAACACCAACATTTGCCTTTTACTACTAATGTGACTATGGGCAAGTTTCTTTTTCTTTTCTTTATTGGGGTCACTAATGGCTTACAGTTCAAGACCAGCCCCCAGTGCATTGAAGGAAACCTCAGTGTTGTGGTCTCTCTCTCTCTCTCTCTCTCTCTCTCTCTCTCTCTCTATCTCTCTCTTTCTCTCTCTCTCTCTCTCTCTGTCTCTCTCTAAAAATAAAATAATATTAAACAGTATGTGACTCCAACTCAAAGCATTAGTCTCTGGTGAACCCTGGGGAAAAAATTCTCACTTAATCATGACAACTCAGGTCAGTGGTAAGAAAACTGTCACCTTAAAAATTCCACATCTGGTTTGAAGATTCTGTGGTGTTTACAGCAAAGACTATCCCAGGTCTTCTGCTCATAATCTCTTGGTGATTCACATCTTCTCAGCACCAGTGCATTTAGGTTGGAACCACGTCAAAAATGACAAGGGAAATCAAAAGTCTCCTTCCTGGTGTACATTTCATGTCTCTGAACCTTCTTGCATCAAAATATCAGGGTATGCGTGTCTCTAAATCCCCAGATAAATCATGTGGGCACTGTTGCTATTCAATATTATCCGCAAACATGTTCACCTCCATCAGAGGAAATAATTAAAATCTCACAATGCTTCTGATAACAATTTTGTTTGCACTGGACTCAGTTGGATGGCCATGATAATTTCTTACATTTGTGTAGTTTGATAGCTTTCAAAAAATTTTCGTATTAGCCACTTGGAAGGTTACAACCAACATTGGGATGCAGAAAATTTAAGTCATTCAACCACATCAAAACTGTGGGGGGTCGGGGGGGAGCAGAGTTGGAGAAGTTCTCAGAACTCTTCACTTTTAGTCTTGACAATTTTTCTTTGGTGTCCTAAGCTTCAAAGTAAGACTAAATCATATAGATTTTTCAACATCTGCAAAGTGATCTCTTCAGCTCTAGACCAACTTGTTCCACTCCTTTACCTCCCCAAATCAAGCTACTCTCAGAAGAATCCATAAACTAGGCTACCCTGCTGGATTGCAGATGTTCTAAGTCCTCCTCCTCATCAGCTGTACCTGCAAACTGCAGTTCATCCCTCTCTGTCTTGGTCTTTGCCAGTTTGACCCATTTGTCAATTTTCAATCTTTAGTTATCACTCCCCACCCAGGTGCTTATTATAAGCTGCCAGTGCATTTCCATCTCGTCTATCTTCTTAGTCTCTGAATCAACCACATGAAAGGTCATATTTCTCTATTTCAATTTCTGCTAATGGCCTTAAACACACTTAATGGGAACAGAAAAGAATTTCACCTTTCAGAAGTGTCGATCAACTTGCACCATGTTCCCCATTAATTCTAGCTGTGTTTCCAAGGATTAATTGAGCCAGGCTGTTGACATCCACTATCCCTGGGCTGCTTCGTGACATGCCGTGTTCTACTGGATCCTTTCTGCAGTCTCAAGGCCACTCGTAGCCTGGAAAGTTATACTTAGTCATAATCATACTGCCTGACAAATGTTCTTATGGGAATAGTCATCTCCCAAGCACATTAGCTGTCCTTTTACAATTAAGTGGCACCTCAGAGTATACTATACCTCTCCCTTTTCCTAACAACAGTCAGATCATACTTCCTGAGGCCAGAGCAAGTAAATATACTCTAGTTCTTCTTTTTTATCATTTTAAAAAGGAAATATTGACAAAACCATAGGATAAGAGGGGTACAACTCCACATAATTCCAACCACCAGACCTCCATATCCCATCCCTTCCCATGATAGCTTTCCTATTCTTTATCCCTCTGGGAGTATGGACCCAAGGTCATTGTGGGATGCAGAAAGTGGAAGGTCTGGCTTCTGTAATTGCTTCCCTGCTGAACATGGGCATTGGCAGGTCAATCCATACTCCCAGCCTGTCTCTTTCTTTCCCTAGCAGTATGCCGTGGTTCTGGTATGTTGCAAGGAGAGGAAATAAGGAGGAGGGACTCAACATACAGTGCTCAGTCAGTTAGTGATCGAAGATTTGGACAATGCATATGCCTGATATGCATATATCAGGAAAATGCCTGATAGAGAACCCCATTTATTCTTAGAAATCAGTAATAATTCTAAATAGTTCAAAGGGGTTGCAAGTGGCTGGCATACCTAGCACTTTGTGCTTATGTTTCTTACCTACTGTCTCAATTCTTGCGCACCCTACTAATGATTCCAATAGATGCATAAAGAAGAGTATGAAGGTGGTCCAGGAGGTGGCACAGTGAATAAAGCATTGAACTCACAAGCATGAGGTCCCGAGTTCAATCCCCAGCAGCACATGTACCAGAGAGATATCTGGTTCTTTCTCTCTCTCTCCACCTATGTTCTTCATAAATAAATAAATGAATAAAATCTTAAAAAAACAATAGGGGGCCAGGTGGTAGCACACCTGGTTAAGTGCTCACATTGCAGTGCACAGGGACCCAGGTTCAAGCTCCTAGTCCCCACCTGCAAAGGGGAAGCTTCACAAATGGAGAAGCAGGGCTGCAGGTATCTCTGTCTCTGTCCCCTTCTATCTCCCTTGCCTCTCTCAATGTCTGTTTCTATATAATAATAAATTAATAAAATAAAATAAATAAAAAAGAATAGTAAGAAAGTGGAAAGAAATACAGTACATTTATGTGTTGTGTCAGCCCTCTTGCTATCTAAATCTATGGGGAGACAAAGTCAAAGACAAATAGGGTCTATAATCTTAGACATTACAGCCAAGTCAAGGAATCAAGTAAGGAAACAATTAATTAAACCGTAACTCATTGTTACGAAGGAGGAAGTACGTGGTGTTCTGAGAACACAAAATAGAGAGGTTGAATTAGTACTTGGGAAATCAAGGAAGTTTTCTTTGAAGAGGTAACATATTTTCTAATTAGTGTTTTCCTGTCCTTTGGATGTATGTCTAGGAGAGGTATTGCTGGATCAGAGCTATTTCCATTTTTATTTGTTTAAGGACTCTCCAAACTTCTTTTTACATAATGGCTGTACCAGCTTGCACTCCCACTAATAGTATAACAGAGTTCCTTTGTCTCCACATGTTTGTCAAAACTTGTTATTGCCTAATTTGTTGGTATAGGCCATTCTTGCAGGTATGAGGTGTGATCTTAATTTGGATTTCTCTGACAAGTAAAGTGAAGGATTTTCCATGCTTGTAGATCATCTGGGCACAAAAAAAAAAAACAGTAATTCTGGGAGTCGGGCTGTAGTACAGTGGGCTAAGCGCAGGTGGCGCAAAGCACAAAGACCGGCATAAGGATCCCGGTTCGAACCCCGGCTCCCCACCTGCAGGGGAGTCGCTTCACAGGCGGTGAAGCAGGTCTGCAGGTGTCTATCTTTCTCTCCTTCTCTCTGTCTTCCCCTCCCTCTCTCCATTTCTCTCTGTCCTATCCAACAACAACAATAATAACTACAACAATAAAACAACAAGGGCAACAAAAGGGAAAAAATAAATAAAATAAAAAAACAGTAATTTTAAAGGATACACATACCACTGTGTTCATAACTGCTCTGTTCACAACAGTCAAAATATAGAATCAGCCTAAATTCCCAGTGACAGATAACTGGATAAATAACATATGGGAGATACGTTCAGTGGAATACTACCCTGTGGGTGCCAGGTGGTGAAGCACCCTTTGAGGCACACATATTACCTTGTGCATGATCTGGGTTTGAGCCACCACTGCCCACCTTCAGGGAGAATGCTTCAAGAGTGGTGAAGCAGGTCTGCGTGTGTCTCTCTTTCTCTCGCCCTCTGTATCTCCCCCTCCTCTCTCAATTTTTCTCTATCCTATCCAATAAAATGGGGGGGGGGTGAAAGAAAAAAGAAGGCCACATGGAGCAGTGGCCTGGTGGCAAAGAAAGAAAAGAAGGAAGACAAAGAACGGAAAAAAGTTTTTGGTCTGTGGAAACTACATAATGGTTATGCAAAAAGACCTTCATAACTGAGGCTCTGTGGTCCCAGGTTCAATCCCCAGCACCATCAAAAGCCAGAGTTGAGCAGTGTTCTGTGGGAAAAAATTGTAAAACAACAATAACAAAAAAGGGGGGGTGGGTTGGTGGCACACCCAGTTAAGGGCCCATATGATCATGTGCAAGGACCTGGGTTCGCTCTCCCACTGCTCATCTACAGAGAAGATGCTTCCCAAGTGGTGAAGTAGATCTACAGTTCTCTCTCTCTCTCTGTCTCTCTCTCCTCTCAATTTCTCTCTGTCCTATTGAATAAAATAGAAAAGAAAAAAATGGAAAAATGCCTGCCATGAGTAGTGGATTCTTACTGCTGGCACCAAGTCCCAATTTTAATAAAATTATTAAAATTAAAACTGTAAACCAAATTTAATAAATATTGACAAACTTTTTAGAAAAGAATTTAACTTAATATATTACCATACTGGAAAAATAAAATGCACTATCATAGTTTAAAGAAAAAAAAGTAACCTCAAGTCAAACTTTCATTGATGCCAATGATTCAGATCAGTGAGTGAGGGTTAGTGTGCAAAGAACAATGTTCCAAACATTGAAAATAATAATTCTCCAGGAAGTAAAGACAGATAAGGAGCAGGGAGAAATGAAGCAGAGAGAACATATCTGATGTAAGACCACTGAGTATGGCTGAAATTCAGAGATAAAGTTAGCATAATATCCAAGGACCAGGCCATAGAATTTCATCTGTACAAACTGTGCTGAGAAACAAACCAGAATTTGAAAAGCCTTATAATTTTCCTTGCCTAAGATGTACACAGACTTACACAAGATATCTCAAGATTATAAACGGGAAAAGAAATTGACTTCCGGGAGGCTTGGCCATGGAATAACTGAAATAGAATCACTTCTCCTCCCAAAACAACAAATAAATACATGGGCCCTTTGGAATACAACTAAAATAGGTCTACTAACTATCTACAAAACGGAGACCTCAACTCTTTGTCTGAACTATTCCAGCCTTTAGGTTCATGATTAATCTACAATTTGTTTGGATTTATATGTTAACTCTTCTTTCAGCCACCAGGTTCCAGATGCTACTGTGATGCCAGCTGGACTTCCCTGAACAGACGACACCACCAGTGTGTCCTGGAGCCCTGCTTCTCCAGAGCTCCACCACACTAGGGAAAGAGACTGGGAGTATGGATCGACCTGCCAACACCCATGTTCAGAGGGAAAGCAATTACAGAAGCCAGACCTTCTGCCTTCTGCATCCCACAATGACCCTGGGTCCCATACTCCCAGAGGGATAAAGAATAGGAAAGCTATCAGGGGAGGGGATGGGATACGGAGTTCTGGTGGTGGGAATTGTGTGGAGTTGTACTCCTCTTATCCTATGGCTTTTGTCAGTGTTTCCTTTTTATAAATAAAAATTTTAAAAAAGAGAGAGTGTGTGTCACAAGCAAGGAATTAGAGCAAGGACTCACTCGGAGAGCATGTCAAGGTTAAGAAATAATTTTTTACTTATTTTTAGATGCCACAGAAGGTTCACACAATTCACACAACACACAGTCAACCCGATATCTCTCCTTACTAGTAGCTGTTCGCAGGTAAGGCTCACGACGTGGTCACCATCCGCTATCTTGCCAGACTGGAGGGTCTCTGGAAGCTGGGGAGCGGTTACTTAGCCTAGCTGCATGTGCTTAAGTCTTTAGCAGCACCTGCAGCATCCAAGTCAGTAACAGTGAAAGTGCTTCATGCAGCTGGTTTCTGAGCCTTTACTTATACTTAGCTTGCCTCTGGTTTCAAAGTAATCTCCACTGGCCAATCAGGTTCCAGGTTGACATCTTATCCTGTGTATACATATGTCTCTGTCTTTATCACACTACGCAGGCATACTATGGTTACTATAGTTACTAGGGTTACATATTCATTACAGAGAGACACCCAACTGAAGTCAAAATCTACAGTTGAGAGTTCTACAGCCTCAAGTGGGTGCCCATGTGTGGTTAGAGTGGACAGATGACCTCACTAATGTACCCTGTAACCCCACCTCTCCAGAGCCCTACCCCACTAGGGAAAGATAGAAATAGGCTGGAAGTATGGATCAACCCACGTTCAGTGAAGAAGCAATTACAGAAGCCAGACCTTCCACCTTCTGCATCCCGTGCTGATCCTGGGTTCATACTCCCAGAGAGATAACAGGAAAGTTTCCAGTGGAGGGGATGGGATATGGAATTTTGATGGTGGAAAATGTGTGAAAGTTCACCCTTCTTATTCTATGGTTTTGTCTATATTTTCTATTTTTTGTTTTATAAATAAATTAAATGAAAAATAAAAAAAAGTTTTTGGTCTATACTCCCCAAATGGGATAAAGAGTAGGGAAGCTTCCAATATAGCGGGTGGGACACAGAACTCCAATGTTGAGAACTGTACCCTTGTTATCTTACAGTCTTGTTAATCATTATTAAGTAACTAATAAAATTTTAAAATAATAAAATAAAGACGCTCCTTTTCTGAATAGTTGGTTCTCTGGTCTCATTTGCTACTTCAGCATCACAATTATCTGTGAAATGGGTATTAAAGCCCTGTCTTTTTTATCATCATTAGATTTTTATTAATTGCCTGAATCAGTGGTAAGGACATGAGAGATAAAAACAGAATGAACTGATCGTGCTTAGAGAGAGAGAGAGAGAGAGAGAGAGAGAGAGAGAGATCTGGAATCAATACATTTGAATAGACCACATAGAAACAAAAAAAAAAAGATAGGCCTGGGAAG